>NC_037679.1:85873875-86062839 GCF_003255815.1 Theropithecus gelada | reverse complement strand
GGAGAAGGAGGAGGAGGAGGAGAAGGAGGAGAAGGAGGAGGAGGAGGAGGAGAAGGAGGAGGAGGAGAGGGAGGAGAAGGAGGAGGAGAAGAAGGAGGAGGAGGAGAAGGAGGAGGAGAGCATCAGTGAGCTGCAGGGCAACTTCAAGCATCCTGATGTATACGTAAATTGATTTTCAGAAGAGGAGAGGGTACTAGACAAGGAGAAGGGGAGAAAAACACTGAAGGTATAGTAGTTAAAATATTTTGTCCTCTTCTACCCTAAGCTTATTCCCACAATCAGGCTGCAAGACTGAATAATGATTTTATGTGTTTATCCCTAATCATTCCCCTGTGTGTGAATCTACGTGTATTTCAGTCAGCCTCTGCTTAATTACAACTGTAACCTGCTAACAGTGGTTCTTTGTTGTTTGAAAGATACTTTTTATCCAGCCTAGACTAAATTAAAATTTAATCTAACATCAAGTTGCCACAGAGCTAGCAAGCAAATGACAGCTGTTTAATTAAAACCTAAACCTGATTAGCTAGCTCTATTGAGATGAATACTCTGGAGAAAAAGTACAAAACTATTAAGATCCAAGAGATGAATAATGAATTTGAAATATGAATTAACCCTTCTGTGTGGTTACTGTGAATGGGCAGGTGCTGCTGACTAAAATGAGCAGTGAGAGCCTTGGCTATTTGCCTAGAAGCTTGAGATAATTATTAATAGCAAAAACAAACTAACTGAAACAAACTAATGACCTGATTTTTAAAAATGAGTCAAGGACATGAATAGACATTTCTTCAAACAAGGCATACACATGGCCAACAGGCGTATGGAAAGATTATTGGAGAAATGCAAATCAAAACTACAACGAGGTGTCATCTCATACCTGTTAGGATGGCTAATCTATATATGCATATAGATACGAACAGATGGGTAGATAGATAGGGGTGTGTGTGTGTGTATGTGTGTGTGTGTGTGTGTGTATGGTGGCATGAGCTGGTGAGGGTGTGGAGAAATTGCAACTTTTGCACACAGCTGGCTGTAATGAAAAATGGGGAGGTCTCTATGGAAAACAACATCCAAGTTCCTCAAAACTTTAAAAATAGAACTACCATGTGGTCCAGCAATCCCACTTCTGGGTGTTTATACAAAAGGATAGAACTTGGGATCTCAAAAAGATATTAGCCTCCCCATGTGGGATGTTCACTGCGGCACTATTAACAATAGTCAAGATGCAGAAACAACCTAAGTGTCAGACAGCTGATGACTGAATAAAGTGTGCTACATTCATACAACGGAATAGGATTTAATCTTTAAGAAGAAAGGAAATTTTGATGTTTGTAACAACATAGGTGAACTGGAGAACATTAGAGTAAGCAAAATAAGTCAGTAATGGAGGGACAAATATCACATAATTCCACTTATATGAGATATCTAAAATACTCACATTCGTAGACTCAAATAATGAAATGGAGGTTGTCAGGGGCTGGGAGGAGGCAGAAATGGGGAGTTACTCATCCAGAGGCATGAAGTTTAATTCAGTGAGATGACTAAGCCCTAGAGATCTGTTGGGCAACATGGTGCTTACAGTTAACAACACATTATTGTACACTTAAAAATGTGTGAAGAGAATAGATTTCATGTCAATTGTTCTTATCACTATAAAATAAAATAAAACTAACAAACAGCAACAACCAAAACAGTACTTACAGCTCATTCTGTTTTGAGGACTAGTTAACACATAAATAATTGAGAAAATTGCCTGGCATATGGCAGCTGCTCCATATGCAGATTTCTTACTTTTACCCCATATTTGTTCCTGGAAAATTTCTACTTCTTCAAAACCTCACTTCAAGGCTGGGCGTGATGGCTCATGCCTGTAATCCCAGCACTTGGCAGGTGGATCACTTGAGCCCAGGAGTTTGAGACCAGCCTGGGCAACAAGGTGAAACCCCATCTCTACAAAAGAAAATGCAAAATATTATCCAGACATGGTGGCATGCACCTGTAGTCCCACCTCCTCAAGAGGCTGAGGTGGGAGAATCACCTGAGCCCCAGAGCTTGAGGCTGCAGTGAGCAGTGATTACACGTCAGGATGAGCGAGAGACTGAGGTTCCATCTTAAAAACAAAAACACATCTTCTGTCCTAGGCAGGTGAGCAGCTTCCTTAATGATGTTCTCATCTGATTTGCAGCATAAGTGCAGCATAAGAGACACTGGTCTCTATGCTGTACTGAGATCTCCTTGTGTGCAAGGAAGGGATCTAATTTTATTTTGTGTGTGGAATCCTCCTACAATGCATGAAACAGAGAAGGTGCATAGATTACTTAATACACGCTAAACTATTGGGAAACTCTTATAGGCTAAATGGAGTGGTCTTGCTTAACTGTCAAGTGAGTTTAGGGGATGGAGGAGAATGAGGACACTGGTTTGGAAAGACAAGTTCTGAGTGCCTCTTGGGGTCCTTGAACATGGACCTGCAAAATTCGACCCCACACTCAAAATAGGTTGGCTAGTTTCAAAAGTTCCATGTAAATGCAAATATAACGAAATAAAGGCTTTATGTCCTTATGGGAAAGTGTGACAGGAAAGAGAAAATAATAATGCGTCTCTTTTCCCCTTAAAACCTTTGTAATTACTGTGTGTCAGAGAAGGCTGACAAAAGGTAGCAAAAAATAGAATTCTGTAAAACATACTTTCCTATTTCTAGTAATTTTCTCCACATGAATCCTCCAAGGACACACAGTGGTGTTAGAGCAGAGCTTGTGAATATCTATCCTTCTCATCCTTCAATTAAAAAATGTGAATTTTAAGCGTATGATAGGATTTTAATTTGGGTTTCTTGTTACTTTATTTCACACGTTTTTCTCCATGCCTTTCTTCAGGCAAATAAGTCAGGTGATGTAAGTTCATTAATTCAGCTTAAATTATGAATTAGGCAGTCCACTAAAGTATTATAATAAAAACCATTCTGATGTGCAGTCCAACACTTATGAATAGCATTTCAGGATTCCAAACTTATACATAAAACTGGTGTCTCCAAAAGTATTTCTTCCATATTATAAGACATTCAGCTCTATTGCTCTGTGATCTATGTCTTCGATTACACAAGTGGACTCCTGCAAGGCTACATAAAGCAAGACAAGAAGTAAAATGTCCTTGACTATTATACTTCTAGAAAAACCAAAAGCAAATTCTATAGCACTCAACATAATTAAGAGAAAACTTCAATCTTTCTTATATTTTAATCAGTATCTTCTTGCGATCACAGAAATAGTTTCTTTTTTCTTTTACTTTTTTTTTTTTTTTTACAAAAAATATTACATTGCAAAACAGTATTTCATCACCTGTGACTCCTTATCTGTACTTTGGAATCACAGTATTCAATGACCCCACACACAGGGCCTTTGTTTAACATTTTCATTTGACAAATAACAACTGCATATATTTATGGGGTAAAATGTAATGTTTTGATATATGTATACCTTGTGGAATAATTAAATTAAGTTGATTAATATAGCCAACACCTCATATCATTTTTTGTGATGAGAAAATTTGAAATGTACACACTTAGCAATTTTGAAACATACATTCTTATTAACTGTAGTCAGCATGCTATGCAATGATCTGAAAACTGTGTTCTTCTTGTCTAACTGAAATTTGACACCCTTTTTCAGGGCATCATAAAGTTTCAATTTTGCTTTCAAATGATCTATCCCAGGTGATGATGTTTTTCTATGCCTATGAGAGAAAAGCATTGTCAACCTCTCTTTTTCCACATAGGAATTATCTTCCCTCAAATGCTGCCAATTATACACACATCTCTAATATGTGCCACCCCTGGGATTCAGTGGTCAAAAAAAAAAAATTCTAGTTTGAGAGACCTACTTTACAACATTTCATTAGTACTATATATAGAGATAGACAATTACTAAACAACATTTACTTATAGGAATTTTAACTCTGCCAGCTCCTGGGGAGAAGGAAAATAAGAATATTTATGGTTAGATGAGAGCAGATTAGCAAATAATGCTTAGCGATTTCCTGTCCATTAAATCACTTTAAAGTATAAATTAGGTGCTTTTACAATGTGAGATTTGAGGCTCATAGACATAAACACTAAATTTCATTTAAAAGGGGAGGAGTAGAAAGGCAGTTGTAAATATTTGAGTTAAACTTATCCTGCTACCAGAGAGCAAGACAAAGAATTACATTCCCTCCCTTGATACTTCAATTTAAGGAACTGTTTTCTGTATTGAAAAGGCAAATAAAATGTACCTGAAGAAATGAGATGAAGTCACTGTATCAGGGAATTTAAGCTGTGTGATGCTCTGGAATCTCTCGGTCACCCTTAGTGAATCTAGTCTTTTTAAAAAAATTTTTATTTATTGTATCCTAACTTTTATTTTAGGTTTGGGAGTATATGCAAAGGTTTATTACATAGGTGAACTCCTGTTAATGGGGGTTGTTGTGCAGATTATTTCATCACCCAGGTATTAAGCCTAATACCCGACAGCTCTCTTTTTTTCTTCTCTGCCTCCTCCTACCCTCCACCCTCAAGTAGATACCAGTGTCTGTTGTTCCCTTTATGTTCATGAGATCTCATTATTTAGCTTCCACTTACAAGTGAGAACATGTGGTATTTGGTTTTCTGTTTCTGCATTAGTTTGCTAAGGATAATGGCTTCCAGCTCCATCCATTTTCCTGCAAAGACATGATTTCATTCTTTTTACGGTTGTATAGGATTCCATGGTGTATATGTACCACATTTTCCTTTTCCAATCTGTCATTTATGAGCATTTAGGTTGATCATGAATCTAACCTCTATGTTCATTTATCCTGATGGAATTTGGAAATAGATTTCAACAGTGATGCTGAAAATGCTGATAAAGACAGAGAGAAAAATGACAGTGTAGCTTATTATTTCAGGATGGGGACACTGTCTACACCTAGATGACTATGGTCAGGTTAGACAAGCCCTGCCCCACAATTTGCTCTTACTCCCTTCAGTGTCAGGGGCTTCCCACCACTGACCAGCCCCTGCAGTAGAACCTGGAATCCAGACCTAAAGCCAATCAGCCTCTGGGATTATCCTGGCGAGAGAGTGTTAAGGCTGAGATTTAGCTTCTGATGGGCTCCATATTGTTTACAATGTCTCCAAATACCATGGGAACCAATTGTTTAAGATGAGAGACAAATCAAGAACACAATCACGGTTACAATACTCAGAAAAATAATAAAATACGTAGGAATATAGCTAACCAAGGAACAGAAGAACTACAGAACACTGCTGAAAGAAATCAACAGAAGACACAAATAAATGAAAAAATGTTCCATGTTCATGGATTGGAAGAATCAATATTATTAAAATGATGTACTGCTGAAAGTAATTTACATATTCAGTACCATTCCTATCAAATTATCAGTGTTTTTTTTTCAAAGAATTAGAAAAAAGTGCTAACATTCAAATGGAACTAAAAAAGAGCCCAAATAGTCAAAAGAATCCTAAGTAAAAAGAACAAAGCCAGAAGTTCTACATTACCCAACTTCAAACTATAACATGAGGCTACAGTAACCAAAACAGCATGATACTAGTACAAAAACAGGCAGATAGACCAATGGACCAGGATAAAGAGCTCACCAGAAATAAAGCTGCATGCCTACAACCATCCGATCTTTGACTTGACAAAAATACGCAATGGGGAAAAGACTCCCTATTCAATAAACGATACTGGGATAGCTGGCTAGCCATATGCACAAGAATCAAACTGGACTCTTACTTATTACCATATACAAAAATTAACTCCAGATGAATTAAAACTTAAATTTAAGATGTTAAACTGTAAAAATCTTAGAAGAAAACCTAGGAAATATCCATCTCAGGATTGGCCTTGACAAATAATTCATGACTGAAGTCCTCAAAAGCAATTGCAACGGAAACAAAAATGTTAAGTGATACCTAATTAAACCAAAGAACTTATACAAAGCAAGAGAAACAAGGGAGTAAGCAGACAACCTACAGAATGGGAGAAATTTTTACAAACTATGCATCTTACAAAGTCTAATATCCAGAATCTATAAAAATAGCAGATGTTGGTGAAGGTGTGGATAAAATTCAAAAAGCAAAAAACAAATAACCCTATTAAAAAATGGGCAAAAGACACGAACAGACACTTCTCAAAAACCACAGTGAGCTAGCATTTCACATCAATCAGAATAGCTTTTGTTAAAAAGTCAAAGAAGGACAGATGTTAGTAAGGGTGTGGATAAAAGTGGACCCATACACTGTTGGTTGGAATGTACATTAGTCCAGCCATTGTGGAAAGCAGTTTGGAAATTCATGAAAGAACTAAGAGTTGAACTATCATTCAACCCAGCAATCCCATTACTAGGTATATACGCAAAGAAAAATAAGTCATTCTTGCAAAAAGACACATGCACCTGTAGGTTCATTGCAGTGCTATTCACAATAGCAGAGACATGGAATTAATCCAGGTACCCATCAATCATGGATTGCATTAAAATATCCTATATGTACACCATGTGTATTAGTCTGTTCTCACATTGCTATAAAGAAATACTAGAGACTTGGTAATTTATAAAGAAAAGAGGTTTAATTGACTCACAGTTCTGCAGGCTATACAGGAAGCATGATGCTGGCCCCTGGTTGGTTTCTAGGGAGGCCTCAGGAGAGATAGTAGAAGGTGAAGGGTGAGTCAGCACTTCACATGGTTGAAACAGGGGGAATGGTAGGGGGGAGGTGCCACACACTTTTAAACAACTGAATCTCATGAGAACTCACTATCACAAGAACAGCACCAAGGGGGTGGTGCTAAACCATTCATGAGCAACTACCTCCATGATCCAATCACCTCCCATCAGGCTCCACTTGCAACACTGGGGAATACAATTCGACATGAGATTTGGGAAGAGACACAGATCTAAATCATATTACCATGGAATACTATAGAGCCATAAAAACTAATGAAATTATGTTCTTTCCAGCAACCTGGATGCAGCTGGAGGCCATTATCCTAAGTGAACTGAGGCAGAAACTGAAGACCAAATACTGCATTTTCTCACCTGTACGTGAGAACTAAACATTGGGTTCACTTGTTCCCAATAGACACTGTGGACACTGAAGAGGGGAGAGAGGAGAGGCAACAAGGAGCAAAAGACTCCCTATTGGGTACTATGCTTTCTATCTGGGTGATGGGTTCAATCATATCTCAAACCTCAGCATCACACAGTATGCCTTTCTAACAAATCTGCACATGTCCCCCCAGATTTAAAAAAAAAAAAAAAAGTTAAAAAATATAGGAAATTGTAAAAAAGAATAAAAAATCATCTTCTACAGCCCCCTGATCCATACTTCTCTGTCTCATCAGCTGATTCTTCAAAGACTCTCTCACTTGCACATCCTTCGTTAGGCACATGTCCTCTTCCACCATAGCTACCATGAGGCAAGCCTGGGCAGGGCTGCTATGTTCAGCATCTGAAATACAAAATTCAGAGCTTGGAGGGCTGACCCTGTCTTCTTGCTTCCCATGATCCAAGAAATGAGTTCCCAAGCTGGCACCTTTCTTTATAAATGGGCGTATCCAGAGCTCAGGGCCATTTGGGGTCATGATTATCACAACATGGACCAGGCTGTATTCTGTTGTCCCAGCTAAAGCTAAGTCAATAGGTCTTGAAAACATTATAGCTTATCATAAGAAGAGCAGGTGTTATATTCAAAGCTTGTTATACGACTTCAGGAAGTACTTTCACATCTGCCCCTGCAAACTAGTACTGGGTCACTGGCCCAGTCCTAGGCAATGCCAGTACATGCACACATATGCATACATCCTTGTGCGCACTGCTTTTTCTTCTGGAAAACAATGCCATGTAGAAGGACAATGTTATTGCTATGTTCTCCGTGAGGCTGTTTCCTAGAAGCTCCTTTGGTTGGTGTGAACCCATGTTCATGAACAGAAGGCTCCCAATGTTCTGCTCCTGCCTACCTCTCTGCCACATGCACCCCCTCCCTTCTTCTGCCTCAGCCACCTTGGCCTGCCTGGGTCCTCACACACTGCAGATATACATATTGCAGGATGTTTCCCTGACTGGGTCCACTGCCTGCAGGACTGTCTTCCAGGATATAGCATGGCTGATTTTCTCCATTTGGGTCTTGATTTTATTACCTCCCAGAGAGGCCTTTCCTGAAACTTACTTACCCTCCCTTGGCAAACTAGTATTGTCTAGTATATATATATATACACACACACACACACACACATATGTACTTGGGTATATATATGTGTGTATGTGTGTGTGTGTGTAGAGTATCCAAGTATATGTGTGTGTGTATATATATAAAAAATATATATTTTCTTCAGAGTATCACTGTCTAAAATTATATTATTCACTTATATTTTGTCTTACACATTTTCTGCCTCCTCCTCTAGAGGAGACCTAAGGTTACAAACCCTCTCCCTCTTGTTTACTGTTGTGGTTTCTTCCCTTAACACAGTGTCTGGCAGAGAATAGGTACTTAAAATCTAGCAAATGATGCATGCATCGATGAATGGATGGGTGGATTCATAGGTGGCTACATGGGTGGATGAATGCATGGGTGAATGGATTCATTGTTGAATGTATGGGTAGGTTGATTCATGGGTAGATGGATGTGTAGGTGGATGGGTAGGTGGATGCATGGGTGTATGAATGTGTGGAGGGATGGACACATAGGTGGATGCATGGATGGATGGATGCATAGGTGGGTGAATACATGGGTAGATGCATAGGTGAATGGGTGCATAAGTGGATAGATGGATGGATAGCTGGGTGGATGAATGGATAATTGGATGTATGAGTTGATGGATGGATAAATCTACAAATGGGTCAATCAGTAGCTGAAGTAATGATTTTTTTTGGTGTCTACAGTAACTTGATATTAGCATCAAGTTCTTTTAACAACAAAGTGCCTTAGACACAAAAATTCTGCCTCTTCTAATCATCACTTTCTGCAAAGACAACTAAAGCATCCTTCCCCTTTTCATCATCTTTAGATATGAAATTTATATGGAATGATATGCTGCTAAAAACATTAAAAAATCAAACCAAAACCACGAAACAATACAAAATCCTTTTGACAATCCTCCAAGCACTTTGATAAATCAATGACCACCATCTGGACTGTGGAAATATATGGAGTTTTCCCTGACTATTGGGTTTATTATTTGTATTTTCACTTCCCCATGCCACAAAGGTCTGACTTCAAAAATTTAGTATAGCAGTGAATGTGATGAATGTGATTGACCAGAAGATCTTAGAGACTTTTGCAGACAATAATATCTTAACATTCCAACTCACATTCTCAAACAAGCTAGATTCCAACTGGTTGATGAAATCCCCTTGTAAATACTTAAATCTTGTTTATTTTCTGAATGTTAGTTCTGCCTCAGGTCAGATTATCTAGTTCTGTCAACATCACAGACTTTGTAGAAAACATCAGTTTTTTTCAACTCTAGATTATCCGGTCAGGTTTCTTGAGAGGAGGAGAGAATAGCACTGACCACTGAGTTACCTGCAGCAAAGCAGAGCAAAAGGAAAGAAACACATGCCCCCAGGTCACCTAGCAGGTCCACAGTCCTTTGACAGCCTCCGGTGCCAAGTTCAGTGAGATAAGAAAAGCACTGGTAAAAAGGCTGATAACATTTTCTCTTCAAAGAATAGAAAGGGGAGGTGATTGGACCCTAATATCAGACAGAATCATTCATTTGCCACCTATCTCATTGTAAAAGGAAAACATCTTGGGCCCTGTAATCACTAAACTGAAAGAAAAAGTCAAGCTGAGAATTGCTTAGGGCAAACCTGCCTCCCATTCTATTCAGCCCTGCCTCTGCTCACTGAGATAAATGCGTATCTGATCTCCTCCTTAGGAAAGGCTAATCAGAAACTCAGAAGAATGCAACCACTTGTCTCTCACCTACCTGTGACCTGGAGGCCCCCTCCCTGCTTGGAGTTGTCCCACTAAACCAATGTTCATTTTTCACACATTAGTTGATATCTCATGTCTCCCTAAAAGGTATAAAACCAAGCCGTGCTGTGACCGCCTTGGGCATGTGTTGTCAGGACCTCCTGAGGCTGTGTCATGGGTATATCCTCAACCCTAGCAAAGTAAACTTTCTAAATTAACTGAGGCCTGCCTCAAGCTGTCGGGGCTCACAGCATCCATAAATTGACCTTGGTCATTCTCAGGAACCAGAGTCCACACTTATATCTGACTGTAGGCCACTTTGACAGGGATCTTTTATAAATGGTCCCGGGCCACTCCTTTTGACATCACTGCCCCACTTAGATCATTGCTCAGACATCACCCAACAGATAAGCTCTCCTGAGCCACCCACGTGAAACAGTATCCACCCTCTCATGCTCTCTCCCTCAACCTTGCTTATTTCCTTCACAGTGTAACCCAGTATCCCAGCCTTGAAATGCATCTTAGAGGTTTTTTCCCCACTTTCTTTCTTAATCTCAGACTGTAACCTTGTTGAAAATAAATTTTTGGTGCCGCAAAAGAAATAGCACTCGAACATAAATTTTCTCAGCAAGACGATTTTACTTCTGTAGAAGGGTGCATCTCGCGTGGAGCAATGGCGAGAGTACACCTGAATAAGGGAGGGGAAGCGGTTCTTGTCCCTGACACAGGTAGCCCCTACTGCTGTGTCATTCCCCTATTGGCTAGGGTTGCGCCACATAGTCTAAGCTAATTCCAACTGGCTATTTTAAAGAGAGCAGGCGTATGAGCCAGAGTGGCGGGGTGAGCAGTTTCGGCAGGAAAGACGGTTACGGAAGGTGACTAAAGGTGACTCAGGTCAGAGCAGGTGACCAGGCGAACAGGTGTGAACTACTGATTAGAAGTGGCAGGAAGGTTGTTTACTGAAACTAGGGGCAAGGAGATCAAGCGAACCAGGAGGTCAAACTTTAAAATGGAGAACAAAGAATGGAACATACTGACATGCTGATTCTTTGAAGACAAACTTAGAACTCACTGTATTTAACAGCCTTGAAATGCACTTTAGAAGCCTTGATTTCCCTCCCTTTCCCACCAGGCATTCCCTTGCACCGTGCTCATTTGTCTTATGTGCTTGTGAAACTAGGCCTCATAGGAATGAAACTAGGCCTCATAAAACTTAAAAAATTAACACCAGGTGGCCCTGGATAGGGTCCCACCCTGCCTCGATAGGGTCCCACCCTGCCTCGATAAGGTCCCACCCTGATAGGGTCCCCCCCTGCCCATTCCGGGAAACAACCTCATGGGGTCCCACCCTGCCAATTCCGGGGGTCCCACCCTGCCTCGAAGTTCCCGGAATCAACAACTCCAGGAAAGAACCTCATAAGGTCCTGCTCTAACCAATTAGAACAAGACACCTTGCTCAGGCCCCAATCATTGTACGCCTTAAGCTTTGTTTGAATTTCGCGCCATAAGCTGTGTTTGAACTTGTGTTTGCCTATATAAACAGCCTGTAACAAGCAGTCGGGGTCCCAGGGCCAACTTAGAGCTTGGGACCCTAGCGCGCTAGTAATAAATAACTCTCTGCTGTGAATCTCGTGTCGGTGATCCTTCGCGGCGACCCCTGCCCAGGAGGGAATCGACAGTTCGGTTCCAACACTTGCTTAGAAATTCTAGGGGCTAATTTTGAAACAAACCAGGCCTAGAAATTCAGCTGCAGGATGCCCCCGACACATGAACAATTAGTCCACCACCACCAGGCCTAGGTCAAGGTGATAACTAACCGGACCTCTGGACGAGTGATTACTCCAGACAGCCATTGGAACAAGACCCAGCATTCTGCACCACTCCTGCATGCCTCCCACATGAAGGCTGTCTTTTTTTTTTTTCTTTTTTTTGAGACACAGTCTTGGTCTGTCACCCAGGCTGGAGTGCAGTGGTGCGATCTTGGCTCACTGCAAGCTACACCTCCCGGGGTCACACCACTCTCCTGCCTCAGCCTCCCGAGTCGCTGGGACTACAGGCACCCGCCACCACGCCTGGCTAATTTTTTGTATTTTTTTTTTTTTAAGTAGAGATGGGGTTTCACTGTGTTAGCCAAGATGGTCTCGATCTCCTGAGCTCATGATCCGCCCGCCACGGACTCCCAAGGTGCTGGGATTACAGGCATGAGCCACCGGGCCTGGCCCAAGTGTCTCTTCTTAAACCCCCTCACTCAGCTGAAAGAGTTGAGATGGTTCCTTGAGACTTAAGTCTGGCCATTCTCCTCAACTTCTGGCATTTGAATAATCAAGCTGCTTTTCCTTCACCACACATTGTCTCTTGTATATTCTTTGCAAGCTGAGAGCAGCCTGGCCTGAGCTGAGTTACAAAATACTTCTCAATCAATGAAACGTTCTTGTGCATAGTTTGAACTGTCTGGCTGTGTGTGCTTCCCACACCAGCCAGCAAGGGCCAGGGGGGTGGAGGATCCACCTGCCTGCATCAATGCGGTGTCCTCAGTGTCTGGTCTGGTGCCTGCTGCATAATAGGTGCTCAATAAATATCTCTTGAATAAATGGGTGAATCCCATCAAGGCAGCCTTTTCTGACTTTCATCTTCTTCAGCTAATAACTTGTGATTGATTAGTATCTTATGCAGAAAAACCAAAAAAAAAAAAAAAAAGAACATAAAACAACACATCATCTCTGCCTGACACAGGTGATGTGAGAGACCCAGGTTCCTGGAAGGCTTCTCTCTTCCCAGGGGTAGATAAAGGTCTGTATATGGCTGTACAATCTCTCACGCATGTGCATTTACACATGGACACA
This sequence comes from Theropithecus gelada, assembly GCF_003255815.1. NCBI lineage: Eukaryota > Metazoa > Chordata > Mammalia > Primates > Cercopithecidae > Theropithecus > Theropithecus gelada. The sequence goes on along the minus strand of NC_037679.1, from coordinate 86,050,047 downwards.
CACATACACACACACACTTCATCTGACTTAAGAAAGTGAATGTTGACTAAAATAAAATGCTAAAATTGGAAAGTGACTCTTCAACATTTACAAAATTAAATAAGTATGCTAGGAATGTAAAACAGTAAGTTTGAAATGATAGTTTTTAGAAATGTGTAGCATTTACATTTCTGAAAACGTTAAAGTTTAAAGGTTAGCTAAAACGTGTGTAGGCATAAACACTCATATTTATTTGTGTGACTATAATAAGTCATACTTTAAAGCATTTAGCATGTGCTAAGCTCTGTTTTAGGAATTGTATTCTATAACTCATTTAAGTGGAAGCTTGGTGTGAGAAAGGCCTTTCAGCCACTGCTTTCTGATCAGTTTTCCGTTGGGGTTGCAGAGAGACACAATGTGTGCACTGCAGCCATCTTGTGCCCATGAGGTAGCATCTGAGCAAATGCCAAAAATATCCCAGAGACCCTGGCTCTGATGTCTATCAGCAGGCAACCTTAGCCTGTAAGAATAATAAACTATCGATTTGAGCCTGAGTAGTCTTTTATCGCAGGGAAAATATTTCTAATGTATATATGCTATTAATAAGCCAAGACAAACCGCAATATGGATGCTGTGTATCTTGAGCTCGATGAAGCCCAGAATAAGACGGTCAAGAAACTTGAAGCAATTTAACACTAGCCTTTCTTGACATAGGAGCAGCGGTGGAGAAAACAAGAGGTAAGTCAGTTGCGAACTAAGGAGTTGTAAGAGGAACATTTTGGAAACGTTCACATAAGTGGTAAAAAGAGCATTTTGGAAAACACTACTATATTTATGAGACCCCTAATGATAAATACGTACACTAAATTTGTCAGCCTGGATAAAAGTCTCGATTGTACAGTCTTTACACTTCCAATTGTAATGGATTTTCAAGTACCTGAAACAAGCTTCAGCCAAAGATCCTGATGTTCTTTTGATAGCGGAAACAAGACAGCAGATTGCTGTCAATTTTATATGTGACTCCAGGTGCCTGTAATTTTCAGAACTGCCTGGTATCTTAATACTTTTCTGGGTCCCCATCTCTTTGATGCCTTTCCAGTACCTGCCCCATGCTATTTCTTATTTCAAAGAAAATATTAAGCGTCAGAAAAAATCTACGCTCTCTAAATTATAATTCTACTCAAGGGCAATGGATTCTTGTGCTTGAACTAGAGCTTGGGAAGTAACTTTCTGCCCTTTATCTTGCCTGATACAGTTTCTCTAGTGCACCCTCCAAAAAGGGATGTAGTCATCACTTGTTTTTTCCCCAGTCTTTCTCTAAAATGAAAAGGACACAGTTTCAACAGCAGATGTGCACATTTCTGCTACCATTTGTTCAGCATGAATCTCAAGAATCACATCACTACTGCAGATGAAAGTGATCTGAGCCATTATCTTAAGTCCTCTCACCTCCAACCAAAATGCTGCCTCCTTAGTTTGCAGTTACCAATTCAAAAGTCTGGGGTGGTTGAAGATCATTTCAATGTATAGCTTGTAAGGAAATAACCTGTATTTGAAGTTGCACGGCCCGGGGAGGAAGGTTTTTGTTTTCAACTAGAACAGATGTACTTGAGAGAAAAACACGACATCCTTTGACACATTCATCTCTCCTCCTGCCTTTAAAAAAGAACGCTCCAACCTTCTCAGGCATAGTGGGATGGCACTGTAGGGCTATTTTTGAGTAACAGAATTCCTGTGATTTGGGATTTGAGAGGAGTCTGTTACTGTAAAACAAAATACACCATAGTGCCAGGAAGGCTGCACTATCCTTTGAGTCTGCAGGAAACATGCCACCTGGCTTGTGGCTTCCCAAACCCCTCACGGTGCATCCATAGTTTTCTCTGCCTAAGACGTCTTCAGACGTTATTACTTAATCATTTTCTTTAAATTAAGACTCTGGTCTTCCACCTTCCTAATAAGAGTGGTGTTCACAAAATGCTGATGCACTAGTTACGGACTTCATACAGCTGGAATAACTACTTAGTTATGCCACTGAGGGGCACACGCATGCACACACATACACAGACACACACACACACAGTGCACACACATGAAGACACATACGTGCAGACACACACGTGCACACATACATGCATGCACATGCACACAAATGCACACACACATGAGCACACATGCACACACATGCATATACACTTACACACATACATGGACACACATGCACAGGGTAAGGCAGGGTGAGGGCCACGGCTCAGGATCTAAGGGAACACTCATTCTACTCATTCTCAGGGTTATACAAATGGGAAGTGGCAACCATTTGTAATTTTGTACCCTAATGACTTGCTTGCCTACCTCTAGACTTTGCCTTGCACACACATAGACTTCCAAATACATACAAGAATTCACTTTCCTATGTGTCACCTAAAATCATCCAAACAAGCCGCCAGGCGTGGAAACTTATTACACGTTGGTAAACTCTAATCTTATCAAAACTGCAAAGACACGGTGCAAAGTGCACAGCCTCCTCTTCTCCCCAGGCTCTGCCAGCGAATTCTCCAACGGATCCTATGAACTGAGAAGCCTGATGGGATTTAAAGATCCCTAAAAGGAAGAACCACCTGACCTGCAATTTAGAAAATTACAGGGATCAGCTGAGGTTTTATCTGGGGTTCCTTTGGCCTCATGGGGCTTTCATCTCCATAGAGTGCTGCTCTGAGAAGGCTGCAGACTGCAGAGCAGGAAGAGCAGGTCAGAGACCACTCCTGAGAAGGCTGCAACCTCCTAGTGTGACTCACAGAACACACAAGGTCAGCTCCTAGTGCAGGTTTCAAGAATGGCAAATGCTACCTGCAGAGCCCTCTCTGGCCCAGACCCCTAAACCAGATAGATAGATAGATAGATAGATAGATAGATAGATAGATAGATAGGGATAGACAGATAGATGATGATGATAGATATAGATAGATGTGATGATATAGATAGACAGATGATGATAGATAGATATAGACAGATAGATGATGATAGATAGATAGATATAGACAGATAGATGATGATGATAGATAGATATCGATAGATAGATGTGATGATAGATATAGATAGATAGATAGATATAGATAGATGATGATAGATAGAGATAGACAGATAGATGATGATGATAGATATAGATAGATAGATGTGATGATATAGATAGATAGAGATAGACAGATAGATGATAGATAGATAGATATAGACAGATAGATGATGATGATAGATGTGGTGATATAGATAGATAGATAGATAGATAGATAGATAGAGATAGACAGATAGATGATGATAGATAGATATAGACAGATAGATGATGATGATAGATAGATATAGATAGATGTGATGATAGATATAGATAGATAGATAGATAGAGATAGATGATGATGATAGATATAGATAGATGTGATGAGATAGATAGATAGATAGATAGACAGATAGATGATGATAGATAGATAGATATAGACAGATAGATGATGATAGATACATAGATATAGACAGATAGATGATGATGATAGATATAGATAGATGTGATGAGATAGATAGATAGATAGATAGATAGATAGATAGATAGAGATGATGATGATGACAGATAGAGGGAGGGAGAGAGTGGAGAGGAAAATGGAGACACAGAGGGTGGGAGTATAAAAGTGAGTGAGAGAAGGAGTCAGAAGAAAAGTGAAAGAAAATAAAGGAACAACAAAAGAAAGAAAAAGGACTCATCTAATCAACTTTTCCATTTTATATCATGAGGACTTGAGGCCCAAAGAAAAGGTGTGATTTGCCCAGAGTCATAAGGTAGGTAAGGTAAGAAAATAACACGCAGCCTCCTCCACCGGCTTCCTGGAGATGAAATAGTCTCGGCGGAAGCGTGTGACGGTGAAGATTAGCTAGAAGAGGACAGGTTACTCACCTGCTACCCCTCTCCGTGTGCATGGAAAGCAACATCTCCCTCATGCACTGGACGCTGTCAGACCTTTGGAAACTCCTCTGCTAAGCGACATACTCTTTCCCAGGAGAGAACCTCTCATCTCCGTAATTCCACCACAGCCCTCTGGCAAATGCAGATTTTGGCTCTAAATGTCCTCTCGGAACCTCATAAATCCGGAACGTCTTTTCCCACGTGAGCCGAAACCAGGCTGAGCGGCTGGCAGGTGGAGCTCAGAGCAGCACTGTGTACTGCATTTCCAGAGCAGGAGGCTGGAGAGCAAAATCTCAGAGCCAGAAAACAGATGTCCCTGGATGTAGCCTAGACGTGGCCCTGCCAGGAGCTCCTTGAGGAGGAGCTTGGGAGAGACGCCTGGACTTCCAGAGGAGCTCGCTCACACCTGCGCACTGCCGTGGCTGCAGGGGGGTCACCACTACCCTTGGTATTGTTCCCCAAACTACAGTCATGCACATATGAAGCTCACCCATTTTTCCCTATAACCTTGTGTCACCTTCATTATTTTGTATTTAATAATTCATTTATTTTGTTAAAGCAGATCACATTTTACCTAAAGTTTTTGTTAATTTATTATTTATTATTGTTTATTTTTTGGAGACAGTCTTGCTCTGTCGCCCAAGCTGGAGTGTCATGGCGCAATCTTGGCTCACTGCAACCTCTGCCTCCCGGGTTCACGCCATTCTCCTGCCTCAGCCTCCCAAGTAGCTGGGACTACAGGCGCCGCCACCATGCCCGGCTAATTTTTTTTGCATTTTAGTAGAGACGGGGTTTCACCATGTTTCCCAGGCTGGTCTGGAACTCCTGAGCTCAGGCAATCTGCCCATCTCGGCCTCCCAAAGTGCTGGGATTATAGGTGTGAGCCACCATGCCTGGCCTTAATTAAATATTTTTAAAAATTAAATACGTTTAAAAATCTAAACCCACATACACGCACTGCTGTTGTTATTGACTTTCAATTGCAGGTAGATACTTCCCCCTGCCCAAAGCTCTGGGCCTAAGGGCTACTATTTCTCTGTTACAAGGACATGGTTGCAAATGTTGGAGTTATTCAAGGTATTAGAACACCCAAGGGAGATCCTCTAGTTGACTTATCCAAGAGTAAAAGAGGTCTGCAAAGGGCATGTCTTTCTCCCTGCATCACTAAGTGCTAATTAGGACTCTGTTCTCATCCTACTGGAAATCCTCATAGCACCAGAGATGTACATCCTCCACTTTGGGAAGCATGGAACTAGAAGGTCAAGTTCATACTCCTCAGTCAAATCTTTATGAATTTCCATGATCAGACTCGACTTCCCCTGACCCGTCCATCCCAAGCATCCCCTACTCATCCCTCTTTGCCTTCAGAGCTCCCCCACCCGCACACCAGCTCAGGCTCCCACCCCATATACACCGGGGTTGCTCCTCCATGGAACGTAGCCAAACGGTAATTAAGGGTGTTCTTTGTTGTTTAAAGCCTGTCTGCCCAGTAGAGCTCAGGGATGGATGTTTTGTTGCTTTTTTCTCCATTGTCTTCCAACAGCCTTGCTGAGTTACTGGCACATAGTAGATGCACAGAAAACACATGCTAAATATTCTTGTATGAATTATTACTTGGGCTAACTCAGGAAGTAATCCATTCCCAATCTAGTGCCAGTATATTCTCGAGCATATTAGCAAAAGGTACCTCTGTCTCAATATACTTTATTTCCATCTAATAGAAAATCACCAAAAATGACTGATTGGATTGAACAAGACACTTTACTGCCATCTGCTGTAACAGTGTCCTACTGAATATCGAAATCTATCGTCTCTGCTGTGGGACAGGGAGTATCATGCGTTGCCCAACCTATTCAACTGTTCTCAGCAGCCCTGAGTGTGTTCAGACACCTGCAGACTGGGCAGCCACCTGATGGGAGTGGGGGCTGGTGCTCAGCTGAAAGTTTGTACTCTGTGGCCTTCAACAACCCTTTTATTAGAAATAGTTTACCCAAGAAGAATTCTCTGCTCCAATCAGCGTGAATGATTCACATACCCTCCATTGGCCTTTCATCCTGTGCTCTGCCCACCGTGACCCCTGTAATATCCAGGGAGCTTCGTCTATTGATAAATTTCAGATGCTAAATCTACAAAAATAGCACACAGCTTAGAGTAAATAAATCAATGAAGTTAATACACCAGAAAATAATTTCTATCATAAGGATATGCCATGTCCAAAAGCAGGCACACAGAAATCTTGCAGAGAAATGAGTCTGCAACTTTGTCGGTAAAAGGAGCTCAGGGAAGGGAGGGAACTCTTCTGCTGAGGCCTCTGCGGCCATGAGGAAGGCTTTGGGAGGGTGGTGTGGTGATTTTGGATGGGTGACTTTTGGCATTTCCCTTCTGATTTTGTTCCATTACACCTCAAATCTCTGCAGTTCAGGGACATTATTTTGTCTAGATCACAGGTCAAGAAACTCGTTGTTACTTTAAATTTACATTAAACTTGCTTTAAGGTAAAGGGCCACACAGTAAATATTTTAGGCTTTTGGGGTCATGTAATGTCAGCCACGCCTACTCAACTCTGCCTTCGTCCTGCCAAAGTAGTCACAGAGGATACTGTACAAATGGATGTGCCAGGATCTGGCCCCGGGGCAGTAGCTTGCTGATGCCTGACCTAGATTGCAGCTCTGAATTTCACTGCCACTATTAAGTGACAGTGAAACAGCAAGTAAAAAGATCCTGCTACCCTCGCCAGGTTCGAATCTTCACAGCGCAGGACATGGAGATGCCTCTGTCACTCTGTGCTGAGGAAACATCCAGTTATCCACAGGTACCCCAGCCTGCAAATGCTGAGAAGCCTGAACTCCCCTGGGGAGAGACACCAGTGGGGCGCCTGTCTCATCTGAGTTTCCCTGGGGAATAAATACCCCTCAGCATTCTCACTGGGAGGTTATACATTTGGCTACAAATGCGTTATTCGAACACTGCAATCATAGCTTTTTCTTTTCTAGTTGGGAAGTAAATGATACGGACTATTGGATCAAACAGGGTATTAAAAGAGCTTGGGTATTCATACCCACTGTCAAGTGACAAGACCTGTGGAGTAGCTCTGGAGAGAAGATGTGAAGTCACTTCTTCACACGGAAAAACACAAAAGGGAGGCAGGGTGCAGGGTCTCATGCCTATAATTGCAGCACTTTGGGAGGCCGAGGCAGCAGGATCACTTGAGTCCAGAAGTTCGAGACCAGTTTGGGCAACATAGGAAAACCCTGTCTCTACAAAAAATTTAAAAATTAGCTGGGTGTAGTGGCACACATCTGTAGTCTCAGCTACTTGGGAGGCTGAGGTGGGAGGATCACTTGAGCCCAGGAGTTTAAGGCTGCAATGAACTGTGATCGTGCCACTGCACTCCAGCCTGCGTGACAGAGCGAGACACTGTCTCTAAGTGATAGTAATTACAATAATAGTAATAATCATAATAAAGGAACTGTTATCTCTTAAGGACAATCTCTTAGGTCAAGGTGGATCCCAACAGAGATTTCTTCTACAGGCACTCTTGTTTTGAATAAATACAACTTTTTACCATTAAATGTGTTTAGAGAAACTGGTTACAGTTCACAATGCTCTGTCTAGCGTCAGTTTGGAAGATTCATCCATAGCGTGTTCTGGCATTCATTTCAGAAAACCACCATTTTTAGTTTGAGATGTCTTATTTCGTGAATAATTTTAATGTGGCGTTCGAATCTGTGCCCCGTGTCAGCCCAAACCCACCTCCTTCAGTCTTCCAGGTCTCCCCTGATGGCAACCCCATTCTTCTAAGACCCATGCCAAAACCACATTGTCATCCTTTGTTCTTCTCATTTTCTCACACCTCTATGTGACAGGTGAGGGAAACCTGTCAGCGCTACCTTCGAATAGCCAGAATCAGAGCTCTCCTCACCATCTTAACGGTCACCACCCTCACCTAAGAAACCATCCTCAGCTGTCTGCCTTCACGCACTGGCTTCCTAACTTCTCGCCTTATGTTTTCCCTTGTTCCTTTTAGTTTATGCAGTGGCCTAATAAAAAGGAGACCAGGTCCTGCCCATTCTTGATTCGAACCCAAAGGCTCCTCAGGCTGCACTAAGTAAGATCTAAACTCCTTGCAAGGACCGATGTGTCTCTGCATATTCCACCCCCATCCCGTCCATCTCTTATCACCTCATCTCTGGGCCTCCTTCTCCTGGCACACCCCAGCCCAGCTTCACTGGCCTCCTTTCTGTTCCCTGCAATGTTCATTCTCAGGGCCCCAGGGCCTTTGCACCTGCTGTTCCCACTTCCTGCAATGCTCTTTCCCCAGGCACATGCCTGTCATATTTGCTTACTCCCTTCAAGTCCTCTCCAAATTCCATCTTCCCAGTGAGGATCCCCTGGCCGCCATCCTAGAATTGCAATGTCATCTTCCTACGCCAGCTTTTTCTATTCCCCTTCCTGCTTTACTTTTCTTTCCAGCACTTTTTCTCTCTAATATAGCACATATTATTCGTTTTGGTTTTGTTTCCCTTTTAGTATGTAAACTTCACCTGTCTTGTTCATTGCTTTATTTTATAGTACATGGAATAGCACACGGTCAACATTCCGCAAACATCTATTGAATAACAGATAACCAAATAGGCAGGAGAATCATAAACTGTACATCCTTTATACAGATCCTACTTCCATCTGTTCAATGTGGTTTTAACAATCACACATTTTTAATGAAAGGATACAAATCGTTAATAAGTAAACATTACCATTTCTCTTCTCTTTTAATTAAATAAATCCAGACAAATGTGACAAACATTTTTCATCTAGCTGGCAAAATTAATTCCATAAAGTGATAATACCTTGTAGCTGCAAGGTGACAATAAATTGGAATATCCCGACAATGAGAATATGCACAGGTACAACTTTTTGCAGAATATCTCGGCAAGATGTAATCAAAACCTTAGCAGTCATCACATAAGGAGGTTTCCAGGGTTTCGAGGTGATTTGTACCTGTGATTCCAATTTAAATAATAATCATAGAGAAGGAACCACAGAGGCAGGCAAAGATGTATCACAGCATCTTACCCCAGCATTGCTTATAATCTCCAAACTCTGGAAACCTCCTTAATATTCAGTAGTGGAAATTAGATAAAGTATAACTCAACCACAGGCTGAGATATGATGACACATCAAAATATTTCTTAGAGGCCGGGTGAGGTGGCTCACGTCTGCAATCTCAGCACTTTGGGAGGCTGAAGTGGGTGGATCTTCTGAGGTCAGGAGTTCGAGACCAGCCTGGCCAGCATGCTGAAACCCCATCTCTACTAAAAATAGAAAAAAAAAAAAAAATTAGTCGGGCATGGTGGCACATGCCTGTAATCCCAGCTACTCAGGAGGCTGAGGCAGGAGAATTGCTTGAACTCGGGAGGTGGAGGTTGCAGTGAGCCAAGATCGCGCCACTGCACTCCAGCCTGGGCAACAAGAGCAAAACTCTGTCCCCTCAAAAAAAAAAATAATAATAAAACAAAATCTTTTTAAGGAGGCAATTGAGTAACATGGGGAAAGTGCACAGGGTACTGTAAGTTGAAAAACTGAAAAAAGCACCATGTTTAAAAGTAGAGGATATACCAAAATTTCATCTTGTTTAAAAAGGAATGGATACAGAGAAAAGAGATAAATAGATAACAACTGGAAATAGGTAGATAACAACTCATGGATGTTTTTAAGGCTTTTGCTACACATTACCAACATTTTCTGTAGAAGGTCACACTTCTACTGTCTCCTTGGTAGTGTAGGAAATGCTCATTCCATTTTAACCTCACAGATACAACCTATTATTACTTTCTAATAGAGTTAACAGCGATTCTCTCTAGGTAATAGGATGTTAAGTAAAAATTATTATGTTCTGTGTACTAATCTTCATTCAACCAATTTTAGCAGCAGATGTGCATCAATTTCCCAATTAAAACATTTGTTTTGAAAAATTAAACTATTTTGCTTGAATAAATGATTCCCTTATCACTTACGTGATGGAAAATGGTCCCAACATAGACAGAAAACTGGAGTTTTCTGGAAAAGGCATGGGATTTGAAATTAATAGAGATGGATTTGCTTCCTTTTTTATCATCTGTCTATAATTTTTTTTTTTTTAGCCACATAGTAGCAATATGAGGATAATGGCACCAATAATGTTTTGAGTAGCCACTGACCAACTGTAAATGTAAATTATTGTTTTCAGAGTGCATTCGTTCTGGGAAGCCCTCTATCAGACTCACCTGGGGTATTTTAACACAAATGAGGATTTCGAGGACATACACAGGCTTCCTAAATAACTCTGTAGGAGTTGATAGTCCAGGAATCTGCAGGCAAAATTAGCTCACCTGGTGTTTCTACAGTTCACTCGATTCTGAAAGCCAACATCCTGAATTAACAATTTTTTTTTTTTTTTTTTTTTTTTTTTTTTTTTTTTTGAGACGGAGTCTCTCTCTCTTCAAGGCTGGAGTGCAGTGGCTGGATCTCGGCTCACTGCAAGCTCCGCCTCCCGGGTTTACGCCATTCTCCTGCCTCAGCCTCCCGAGTAGCTGTGACTACAGGCGCCCGCCACCTCGCCCGGCTAGTTTTTTGTATTTTTTTGTAGAGACGGGGTTTCACCGTGTTAGCCAGGATGGTCTCGATCTCCTGACCTCGTGATCCATTTGCCTCGGCCTCCCAAAGTGCTGGGATTACAGGCGTGAGCCACTGCGCCCAACCGGAATTAACAAATATTTTTAAATGGAGTATTTCTTCTTCTGGATTCTTGTAATATCTTGAACAACCTTAAAGGATGGCATTCTTTTTCTCATTAAAAATGGAGCTCGCCAAAGGCCTGTTTTGTTTAAATAAAGCAGGTTAAATGAGAATTGACTGTGGCAAAGTTGAAGTCCATTTGGGGATATGTAAATAAGTGTTCCTGAAATGCACTTGAACGTCTAAGATCTAAGAATTCCCCTCAGCTCTTCTATAACTCTATTCATGTGATTGGTTTTCTCTCCCTATTCTGTCCGTTCTTACTCTACAGTTGATGGAACTCTGCTTATTTGAAAGGATTTGCTAAATGGCTAGAGTTTCTGGGTCTGAAAGGAAGACGTTTGCTGCCTGGGTGGTTGTAAGAGTCTGAACTTCCTCAGCTGTAGTGTCACAGATTCAGGGGGGCAGGCACGCAAAGAAACACTTCTCTTCATTAATAAAGGAGATTAGCCTTAACGTTTCTTGGCAGCTGTTTCAGCAGACGGCTTGTTATCACGACAAGCATTTTTTTAAAGACTCACAATGATAAACAATATGTCACAACAGCTGCCAAAGTGTGTTTTATGCAGTGACTTTCCATATGTAGCTTAGGAGGGTTAGAATTGTCCTGGGACTAACCACGTCCTGTTGGCTGAAGGAAGTTATAGAGGGTGATATGGTTTGCCTGTGTCCCCACCCAAATCTCATCTTGAATGGTCCCTCCCACAATTCAAATCTCATCTTGAATGGTCCCGCCCACAATTCCCAGGTGTTGTGGCAGGGACCCTGTGGGAGATCATTGAAACATAGGGGTGGTTTACCCCATACTCTTCTTGTGGTAGGAAGTCTCACAAGATCTGATGGTTTTATAAGGAGAAACCTCTTTTGCTTGGTTCTCATTTTCTGTCTTGCTGCCACCATGTAAGAAGTGTCTTTTGCCTTCCACCATGATTGTGAGGCCTCCCTAGCCACGTGGAACTGTGAGTTCATTAAATCTCTTTTTCTTTATCCCATCTCAGGTATGTCTTTATCAGCAGTGTGAAAACAGACTAATAGAGAGGGAATCCCTTAACATAAACATAACAGACCGATGGTGCTTTATTTCTAAGTCATAGTTCAGTCTGAAGTCTATAAAGGCTTTACTCTCATGTCAACTCAGGTTACAGCAAGATGTGAGCTAGTGCCTTGAGAAGGGCTCTTAGCATGTGCCCTGTTGACACTTCCACTGCCTCCTCCAACAAGCAGCTTCATCTATCACCTGGATGGTTACCCCAGCCTCCCTTGCAATCTCCATTCCATTCCCCACACGTTCACCAGGCATCCAGTTAGTTTTTTTTTTTTTTTAATTATATTTTAGAGACAGGGTCTTGCTCTATCACTCAAGCTATAGTTGGAGTGCAGTGGAACAAGCACAGTTTAGAACAATCACAGCTTGATGCAGCCTCCAAATTCCTGGGCTCCAGTGATTCTCCTATTTCAGCCTCCCAAGTACTACAGGAGCATGCCACAGTGCCCAATTAATTTTTCAATTTTTTTTGTAGACACAGAGTCTTGTTTGTTGCCCAGGCTGGTGTTGAACCCCTGGCTTCAAGCAGTCTTTCCTCCTCATGCTCCCAAAGTGCTGAGATTACAGGTGTGAGCATGGCACCCAGCCCCAAATAGTTGTCTTAAACATGTATCAGAACATGCTTCTTCCCTTCTTAAAAGTAGTAAAATAGGCCAGACACAGAAAGAAATATACTGCATAATCTTACTTAAATGTGAAATATTTTTTAAAAGGTTGCTTATATAAAAACAGAATAGAAAAAGGGTCACCAGTGGTGGGGAAGGGAGGAGAAATGCAGGTTAAAGGGTAGAAAGATGCAGTTATGGAGGATGAATAAATCTAGATATCTAATATATAGCATAAGGACTGTGGTTAGTAATAGAGTACAATATTGTGTACTAAAAATTTGCTGAGAAGGCTAGGCATGGTGGCTCACGCCTGTAATCCCAGCACTTTGGGAGGTCAAGGCAGTCAGATCACCTGAGGTCAGGAGTTTGAGACTAGCCTGGCTGACATGGTGAAACCTTGTCTCTACTAAAATACAAAAATTAGGTGGGTGTGGTGGTGCGTGCCTCTAATCCCAGATACTTGGGAGGCTGAGGCAGGAGAATTGCTTGAACCCAGAAGGCAGAGTTTGCAGTGAGCTGCGATCACACCACTGCACTCCAGCCTGAATGACAGAGCCAGACTCCATCTCAAAAAAAAAAAAAATTGCTGAGAGTAGATTTTAGATACTCTTACCATTAAAAAAAATGGTAACTGAAATGATGGGCATGCTAATTTTATTGACTGTAATAACCATTTTACTACGTACATATGTATCAACAAAGTCTGTTGTGTAGCTTAAATTGATGCAATATTCAAAAATCTTCACTAATTTTGCCCTAGGAGAACATTGTTGCCTGCTCGAGATCCCGCCCGTCTCTGCAATCTAATTTTCTGTGACTTCGTCCTGTGCTCATTCCATTTTTCTGTAGTTTCTGGCATGTGCCAAGCCCGTTGTTTGTCTCTAGGTTCTCACACACCTGTTCCCACTCTCATGGATACTTTCTGCCTCACAGAAGATTATCTTCTCAGCTTTAGCTTAAAAGTCCGGTTGACACAGAGAAGAAATTGTATGCTATAGATTACAACCATTAGTGAGCAGTGAAATCAACTTTAGTTGGCCCTAAACGAGAACATTTCTTAGCTCAGAATAGAGAGGTGATGATCACCAGGCATGGTTGTTAGGAGCCAGGTATTTCCAGTTCTCTTCAGGCCATATGGCTGACGTGACCTCCTGACCACTTTAGGGCTGGCTGGAAGCACATGATTAAAACTGACTGAAGAATGGATGAAGAAATAACGTGATTAGTTTCCAGGCCAGAACATTCACATGCCAATATGACTTGGAAGAGCTTTCTCACATTCTATTATAACAACTGGAAATACTCTGGCTAAAGAATCCGGAATGATCCTGAAGCTTCTAGAAGGAGGACAATGCTAAGCAGAGCCCCGGCCACCTGTGACAGACATCAGCACAAACAAGGAATAAACTTGTTTACCTGATTGAGACACTGGGAGTGTTTATTAATACAGCATCATTTAGCTTATCTTGGTAATATAAGAATAGCATAAAGTAAGATGGGGGACGGTAGAATGGAAAAACAAGGCAGAAACCAATAAACTAGAGGAGCGCATCCCTAGGTAATACCTGTTAGCGTGTTTCTTTAGAACAATTTTATTCTAATATTAACTGAGTGTTAACTGATGGGTAATATAAAATACACTTCTTACTGGGGGTCAAATCTATTTGAGAAATTGTAAAGGTCTTTCTGGAACACTGATCACATTATTTAAATGCAAATCTACTTTGTACGTTATGCAACATTTCTATAGCAAACTTACGATGTGTCAGAGAACTTTCAAACATTCTACTATCTCTTCATGTAACCCTAGAGAAAGTGTAAAGATTGGTACGTTTGCCTCCACTTACACATAGAATATTAGGGCCAGTTTATGTGAATTCCCCAATGCCACACAGCTGAGTTATTTAGTCCTGAATTTCCTGACTTCTAACCCCTGGACTATTTCCACTGCACCTGAAGACAAGGTTTCTCTGAGAGTCCATTTCTCTTGGCTTTGGGCTAACAGGCTGGAGTTCTGTAGAACTGTACATTTTCTTTTCTGATTTATGAGCCCACAGGCTATTGCTTTCATTGATTTTTGCCTTTTTATTATTGTTTTACCTTATATAGGTTTGTGTCATTCTGGCTCCAAGATGAAAATTGTATCTGTCAGTACCATGAGTATGGCTAATACATACAAATATTGTCATATAAAAAATTAAAGTGTGATAATATGGCTTGGGTAAGTTACCCTATTGAACTCTTGATTTCTATAAGTAAGATGTGTCTTGGGTATGCCCAATGGACCCTAGACTAGAGAGACATCAAACCTCACCCCACCCATTTCTTACTTGAGTGTAGGGCTGCAGGGATTCCAAGGTTCATTAACATGAATAAACTCACTCTGAGATAGGGGTGGATTTAGAAGACCACCAAATATAGGCCTTCGATTATATTTGCCCTTAATTAAATGTTCCTAATTTAGGAAAAATGGGAGTCTGGCAGGCTAGTGGGGTTGTAATAGTCATGATTAGAGAGCTGAGGAGTTTGCAAGTGGTAGAGACCCAACTCAAGAAAGCTGAAGCGAAAAGAACACTTAGCATCTTGGATAATTAAAAATGTCTAAAACAGTGCCAGCTTCAGGAACAGCTGGAGCCTGGAGCTCAAGTGTGGTCAGGGACATGTCATGCTTCCTCTCTCAAACGTCCTCTCCTTGGCTTGGCCTCCTATCAATCTAGATTGTCATAAATTAGGATATAATTTTCTTAACGAGTGTCTCCTTCTTTTCCTCTAGCATGTTTATTCCTCAACCTCCTCTGCTCAGAGGCAGACAATGGCCAAAGTGGCAACTGGACCAGATGCCTTCATCCAGTTCTCAGCAGCAGGCAGGCAAGATGATCGGTTTCCTAACTTGCCTTCCTCTGCCTTCAGCACAAGGAAACAGCCAGTGATGGAGTAACTGAGCTTGCGGCAGCTCATGCTGGCAATGCACCTGCTAAGTATTAAACTAGAAGCTGTTGTTTCCCCTACAGACATTTCTGTTTGGGTTTCTATAAATCTATGTGCTACATACAGAAATCATGTTTAATTGAACACAATGAGCTGACTCAAAGCATATCAAAAAATTGTGATGCACCATTTCCCATCCTTACCTGCCTTCCTGCTGGAACTTCCCAGGGAGCTACTGGCCAGGGCAGATCTTGCTCACCCTGCCCAAATATGCTGATAGATTTTTAGAATCCACAGGCTTTGTTTTTTCAGGGTTGTTTTTTCTCTCTCACTCATCTGTTCTTTCATCATTGAATCAAAGTAAAACCTGCAAAAGGGATTCTAACACATGTCTTCAACCAGCAGCCTCATTAGATGGGAGGTCATCGCCTGGCCAAGACTTTTCAACAATGATGCCCATTCCAGGATGAACATCAGGATAAAGCATTTTCTCCAGAGGTCTGAAGAGCTGTTGACGGCACCTGGGCTCCTCAGCCCAGCAACACAGGCAGTGGAAACACAGCAGAGTCTGGTGCCACAGAAGCAGGTCCGAAATATGTTTCTGCTACTTGTAACCTTGAAAAGTCATATATATTTGGATTCATGTTTTATTTTTGTCTTAAGGGACATATCCTCCTATTATAATGTCTCATATTATCTTCTTTTTATTTCCTGATATTTTAATTCTTGAAATGTAATGTATGTGCATGCTGAAAAAAATAAAAGCATTAACAACTATCCTATAAAAAATAGCTCACATTAGTGATATCCTAGTTCTTAAGCTAGGTTGTAAGAAAATGGGTATTTGTTTTGCTCTCATTTCTTTATGCATGTACATCCTTGTATATGTTTGTATGCGGGTGTGTAGGTACATAGGTATGCACGAGTGTATGTATGAAAGTCTCATTATTACTCTTGAAGCCAGCATTATATTATTTATATAATAAATTTATATAATAGTTTATCTCCCCATTTGTTTACAGATAAGAGATAGCTTCACGCATAAAATTGCACACATATTAATATATCCTATTTTTAACTTCAATGCTTTTAAACTTTATAGTGTTCTACACTTGCTTTTTGTACTTAAACTTTCTTGGAAGATATCAGTACAAAAAATATGTATATATAGAAATTTTAAATTGATTCTTTGGTCCTCTCTTTTAGAACCAGTTCCTCCATATTCTACACAGGCGACTCCTACTGGTGAACATTTACATTGTTTGCACTCTGTTCCTGCTACAAACAGTGAGGTAACGTGCATCCTTGAACAAAGCCTTGGGTGCACCATTTCCTATAGTATCTGTGGAATTAATGTAAACAGAGACATGCTGAGTTGAAGGATGTGACATTTAAAGCTTAATAGTCATTGCTGAGCTGGTGGAAGAAGCTTTTCCTTCAAGTCTCAGGTGGCTCATCTGTAGAAAGTAGGCCATACCAGGTAACTCACAGGACAAGGTAGTTACGCGTCTCTCTCCAACGGGAAATCCCCATTGAGGACATCTGTTATCTTCTCCCTTTCTCTCCACTTGAGCCAATAATCCTCTCTCTGTCCCTAAAACAAGTGAAGGTTATTTATACCCTGGGACCTTTGCCATTGCTTGCAGATGTCTTGGAGAAGCTCCCACCTCAAACCCCACCCAGGTGCACTCATAGCCAATCACTTTTCCCAAGTCTCACTTCTGGAGTGGCCTTCCTTGACGCTCAACGTACAATTGTGCCCCTACTCTATCCTCAACCATTCTGTATCACATGACTCTTTGATTTTCTTCATAGCACACATTATTTACTATAATCACTCTGTTGCTTGTGCATCCACTTGTTGATTTTCTCTCTTTCTCCAGGGTGTTAGCTCCATGAGTGCCAAGACCTCGTCTTCCTTGCTCACCGTGCCTAACATAATGCCCGGTGCATGGTGCAGATGGAATCATTACCAGCTGAACACATAATTACTGAATGCATGAAGGAATGAATGACATGATAAGAAACTCGCCAAAACCTGTTTTCCCTTCCAAGACAGTTCAAAACTGAGAGAAACAGAGGCACTTAGAAAAACGAATAGCTTTCATAACTTCTCAATACCCAGCCACCATTATTTATTGCTAATTATGAGGCATGTCTGTCTCTTCTATGCAACCTGAAAGAGAAATACCAGGAAGCATTGTCCTGAATGATGGAGTAAAACCTTCCAAAAATCCACTTAATCAAAAAAGTAGTGAGAACACTGCCCAAAATGGCTCAAGTCACCTTTTTCAGAACTCTAGAAATTGATCAAAGTCTTGCAACAATCTGAGAAGAGTTTATTCTAGATAAATTGTTGAATGTGGTAAAACTAGTGGGTTGTGGGGCATTTTAATATTCTCTATCCCCATCATTCTCTCCCCAGTTCTGCCATATCCTTGGAAATAAGCAGCCTCACAAATATGGTAGTTTTAAACACCACACCAGAGCAGCCACTGGAGGGGTAGACTGTGCTTAGAGCTCCCCAGGGTCTCAAATCTCAGATAACTGTCGTCACTGGAACTGTCAGCTCTCTGAAAAAGCTCCATGATAGATTTTATGTTTATTTGAACTGACTGAGAACTTGCTCAGAGAGAAAAGTCCTGTCGTCAGCAGGGGTGTGGGTGGAGGGAGGTCTGGTTTTCATAGTTCTCATATATTATTTTAAATGTACAATTTTCAACAAAAAAATAAGATATTGCAAAAAAGGTAAAGTATGACCCATGCACAGAGGTAAAACAAAACAGTCAATAGAAATTCTTCTTGAGGAAACCTA
This sequence comes from Theropithecus gelada, assembly GCF_003255815.1. Lineage (NCBI taxonomy): Eukaryota > Metazoa > Chordata > Mammalia > Primates > Cercopithecidae > Theropithecus > Theropithecus gelada. The sequence continues at coordinate 86,031,958 of NC_037679.1, read as the reverse complement.
GATGCTGAAATAAGTAGACCAAGATTTTAAATTAAGAACTAGAAAATGGTGACCAGGCTTACCACTTCTATTCAACATTTTGCTGGCAGTTCTACCAGCACAATTAGGGAAACACAATAATAATTAAAAAGGTATTCAGATTTGAAGGGAAAAACATAATAAAACAATGTCTATTTGTAGATGACATGATGTTGTATATAGAAATCTTAACAGATTCACAGATGAATTACTCAAATTGATGAATGAGTTCTGTAAAATTTCAGGATACAAGATTAATATAGAAAATTCAAATGCATTTCTACAGGTTAGCAATGCATATTCCAAAATGAAATGAAGAAAACAATTCTATTCATTATAGCATCAAAAATAGAAGTAAATTTAATAAAAGATGAATACAATTATTGCACTGAAAACTAGAAAACATTGAAAGTAGTGAAAGACGGTATAAATAAGTGGTAAAGCACATGTGAGTGGATAAGAAGACCTTAATATTGTTGAGATAGTAACCCTCAAACTGATCCTCAAATTGACCTACAGATCAATGTGATCTTTATTAATATTCCAGTGGGTTTGGTTGGAGAGACCGATGTTACAAAATTCATACAGAAATGCAAGAGACCCACGGCATACAAAAGAATCATTAAGTGACACTTATATCCATCAGAATTACCTTTATCCAACAAGGATTAAAAGGAGACAAGATCATTTTCCAGAGAGTGATGGGCATAGAGTTTCCATCGAAAGCATCTTTTCACTGTGAGAGAATTCTCATCACTAAAGCAGAGTTTAGATCCAAAGGCAGAGAGCAGCAACTTTCCTGTTATCTCCCATCTTGCCTGCTCCTGATTCTCTGTGTTGAGCATGTAAACACCATCTCCCTGAAAACTGAAGGTGGAATCATAACCCTATCTTTTATTAAAGTTTTCCTTTAAAAAAAAATTCCATGCTTTTGTTTTCTGTAGAGTGGGGTAGACTTGGCAGTACAAACGAGGGAGAAATATGTACCAGCTAGTACTAGTTTGCTAGGGCTGCCCTAATGATATATAGATGGGGTGCCTAGAGCAGTAGAAATTTTTCTTCTCACAGCTCTCGAGGGTACAAGTTCAAAATCAAGGTGTCAGCAGCTTTGGTTTCTCCTGAGGGCTCTCTCCTTGGAGAGCAGATTGTGGCCTTCTTGCTGTGTTCTCAGTGGCCTTTCCTCTGTGCACTCACCCTTGGTGGCTCTCTGTGTATCCTGATCTGTTCTCGAAAGGACAATAGCAAGACTGGATTACGGATGGACGTGGTGGCTCATGCTGGTAATCCCAACACTTTGGAACATTGGCGCAGGAGGATTGCTTGAGCCCAGGAGATGGAGACCAGCCTGTGCCACATAGCGAGACTCCGATCTCTACTAAAAAAATAAAAGTAAAAATAAATAGCTGGGTGTGTTGGTGCATAACTGTAGTCTCACTTACTCAGGAGACTGAGATCACTTGATCCTGGGAGTTCAAGGCTGTAGTACGCTGTAATTGCGCCACTGCACTCCACTCCAGCGGCCTGTTTTGAGACAGAGCAAGATCCTATCTAAAAAAAAATAATAAGAAAAGATGGATTACAGCCTGCTTTAATGGCCCTATTATATTTACCTCTGCAAAGATCCTATGTCTAAACACAGTCACATTCTGAGATACTGGGTATTAGGACTTCAATATATGAATTTTGAGCAAACAACAACAGCAAATAGGAACCCCGATCTTATGATCACAAATAACTGAATTCCACCAACAACCAGGAAGAACAAGGAAATGGATTCTTCCTTGGAGTCTCCGGAAGGATGCAAAACCTTGCCCGTGCCTGGATTGTAGCGTGACGAGGCCCATTTTCAGAATCTGACCTACAGAATAGTAGGCTGATACATTTGTGTGTGTGTTTGTTTGTTTCTGTTTTTGTTTTGAGATCGAGTCTTGCTCTGTTGCCCAGGCTGAAGTGCAGTGATGCAACCGTGGCTCACTGCAACCTCTGCTTCCCAGATTCAAGTGTTTCTCCTGCCGCAGCCTCCCAAGTAGCTGAGATTACAGGCATCTGCCACCACGCCCAGCTAATTTTTTATATTTTTTTTTTGTAGAGACAGGGTTTCACCATGTTGACCAGGCTGGTCTGGAACTCCTGACCTCAGGTGATCTGCCCATCTCGGCCTCCCAAAGTGCTGGGATGACAGGCATGAGCCACTGTGCCTGGCCACATTGTGTTTTTTTAAACCACTAAGTTTGTGGTCATTGCTGCAGTGGCAATAGAAAACTAGTGCAGAAGAGAAGGCCACTATCTCAGCCAACCTCAGGCTTCAGATGAACACGGTCATCAGTAGCTGAGCAGAGCAGCCCAGCAATGCTCTGTAAGCACCACCAGGAATCCGTACAGCATCAACATGGTCCCTCACACCAGGCTTCATGATGGGTGATGTGGAGGCAAAGTAGAAAGAATTTTAAAAAGACACAGTCCCAGCATCGTGCTTGCTTGAAGTAACATTAAACAATGGGGGAAACTCATAATAAGTATAAAAGGAAACTCACCATAAGAAACAGCACCACACTAGCAACGGCAACAGTAGGTTTTTGGTTTGTTGTGAAGCACTGGGGGACCCGGTGTTGCTGGCTTCCATTCACACAGGGACACAAGTGGCTGTGTCCTCCAAGTTCTCCGATTCACCAGTTTTGTCACTTCCCACTTTTTCTCTCACCACACTCACCTCATTCATTGTAATTTTGAGCCTGGTTGTCTGAAGGAACTTTATTTTATGAGCCTTGACCTATGATGTCCTCAGCACCTTGGCACATACACTGGGAGCCTCATCAGCATGTGACTATGGGCCTGCCCTCAGGAAGTTTACAGTCCAGAGGGCAGAATGAAAACACAAGTGAACAACAGGGACCAGGCAGCCCTCATGGTTCCCTATTTGTTCTTCCATACCTCCAGGCTTTGAAGAATCAGATTGATGTCATTGTTTTTAGGAAATGACCCATTTTAGCTTTACCATTCCATTGTACTCTGTAGCAGTCTGCCATTGCCTTGTAACAAAGATGTATGCAGAGACAGCAATGTTCAGAGAATGCTATTCCCTCACTCCTTGGCAGGTCTGCGGGGCAGCAGTGTCCCTGACAGACAGCCGGCAGACAGAAAGCAGGGCCATCTCTTCTTACCAGAACTCAATCACAGCCCTGCAGAAGCTGGCCTGGTTTCTACACGGCTGCCTCTCAACTGGGAATTCTGAACCACCCACAAGGTATACTCATGGGAAAAGTCTGCTGTGGTTGTAAAATCACAGAGCGGCTGCATGCATCTCCCAGGGATTAGATGGTGTTCTGTTCCGTTAGGTTTCCAGCTGCTGGGCAGCTCACTGTGCTAAGGCACTGCCTCTCTCTCCAAGTTTCCCTCCCCTGGAAGGAGAACGTGATTTCATAATCGCTGTCTACTAATGACCTGCCTCAATGGCCAAAGGTAAATATTTTTCAAAGAAAGACATGTTTCTGGGGAAATCAAAAGATTGGCAAATTAGCCCTAAAGTTCACAGCAATGCTTGCTATTTTTATTTTTTTCCAAATATCTCTTATCCCTTTTCTGCATTCTGGAAAGAACCCAGTGCTTCTACACCTGATTCTAAATAAATGAAGGCACTATCACTCTCCTTAAGGGCATCCGTGTTTCAAGCTTAGCCTTTAATTATGAGATAATCCTTCATTTCTCATTAAAGAAATTTCTGCCAGAAAGTGGAAGTCTGTTATTGTACACAAAACACTTCCCAGGGCCATAATGAGCTCGGTGATGCCAACAACTGGGTATTAAACCTTCTCTAGGCCCAGCTTCAATCCCAGTGCCTGTCACACAGGGCCATCAATCAATGCTTATTGAACAGATGATGGATGGAAATCTCTTACAATTATATAGTACTTTACTTTTTACAAATATGTTGAGATTTCCAATCCAATACAGTAGATTGAAGCCATGATTGGATCTCCTTTTCTCCCCCTAGGATCATAGTAAATGATGTGAAGGAATAGAAAGATGAAAGCCCCATTTACTATGTATTTGAATGGACTTGGTGAAGAATCTTAGCAGACAAAATATACTTTTAAAATAAATTGGGCCTGGGCACGATGGCTTGTGCTTGTAATCCCAGCACTTTGGGAGGCCGACGGGGGCACATCACTTGAGGTTAGGAGTTTGAGACTAGCCTGGCCAACATGGTGAAACCCCATGTTGGCAGGTGTCTGTAATCCTAGCTATGCCAGAGGCTGAAGCAGGAGTATCTCTTGAACCTGGGAGGCGAAGGTTGCAGTGAGCAGAGGTGATGCCACTGAACTCCAGCATGGGCGATGGAGCGAGACTCTGTCTCAAAAATAAAATAAGATAAAATAAAATAAAATAAAATAAAATAAAATAATATAAAATAAAATAAAATAAAATAAAATAAAATAAAATAAAATAAAAACTTTGGAAGATGGGAAGCAGATGAAGCAATGCCAGTGACGAACGAGGCAGGATAATCTTCATATAGAACTAAAATGTAATGAACATGGGAATTGGAAATTCACTACACTATATAAATGGTATAAACTATTTCAAGTAATGCAAAGAAAAATAATTAGTGATGGAGGCAGAGGAGGAAGGGAGAGGGTGGTAGTGCCTTCATCTTCCGAGCACGAAACTCGGCTGACCAGCTTAAATGACCTTAAAACATGTAAAACAACAACAGTAACAGCATTTTGAATGATGGTGCTAAATTTGCATTAATTTTATCATAAGCCTTTTTTTCCCTCAGTCTTAACAGAATGCCTTAAACACCTCTCAAGTTAGCTAATATTTAAGTCCAGCAGTTTCATGTTGGATCCCTTGTCTCTGCTATACACAAACACACATAAATTGAGTACGTTCTTATTAAGAATATTGTGCAGAGTATACTTTTTAGTAGATTATGTCCTTTCTGTGGATTCACATCTATCTCCTTGTACAGAAATGTTCTTAAATGACTGAAATAATGGTCCACTAATACTACTAATGGGGGTTTTAGGGTCCTATGATTTGGGGGATTTTTGCTCTCATCTTTATACATTGTTTAGACTTTTTAAAAATAATAAGCATTATTTTAACAAAAATGCTAATACTGCCAATTCAAAATACATATGCCTGCCGGACGTAGTGGCTCACGCCTGTAATCCCAGCACTTTGGGAGGCCAAGATGAGCAGATCAATTGAGGTCAGGAGCTCAATACCAGCCTGGCCAATATAGTGAAACCTTGTTTCTTCAAAAATACAAAAATTAGCCAGGCGTGATAGTGGGTGCCTGTAATCCCAGCTACTCAGCTGGCTGAGGCATGAGAATTGCTTGAACCTGGGAGGTGGAGCAGTGAGTCGGGATCACACCACTGCACTCCAGAGTGAGACTTTGTCTCAAAAATCAAAAAACAAAACAACAACAACAAAAAAAAAACAAACACCACACACACACACACACACACACACATACACACACACACACAACATATGCCTCCATCTATCCACAAGGCTAGAAGTGAATAGTTGGCTGAAGGAGGCCCACACATTCACTAAGGTCCTATGTATTGTTCATGATACTAGATACTGGATAGACCTCCAGGAAAGAGCCCTCATTTCTTCATCCTCATGAGGAAACTGTAGTCCTGGGGAACTTGGGTAAAAAAGAGTAAAGGTAAAGAGTGTGGCCCAGCAGGTAATTTGAGAGAAGGGTGAGCCAGAAGTTCCCATGAACAATATTAGAAAACAGGAATGATAACAGCTAAAATGTGGGTTATAGCGTATATCTGTCAGCAACTTATCCAGGAAAATAATAAGAGCAATAAAAATATAAGGATATGGGCTTGACACAGGGGCTCACGCCTATAATCCTAGTACTTCAAAAGGCCAAGGCAGGCAGATCACTTGAGCTCAGGAGTTCAAGACCAGCCTGGCCAACATGGTGAAACCCTATCTCTACTAAAAATACAAAAAAATTAGCCAGGCATGTGGCCTGTGCCTGTAATCCCAGGTATTCGGGAGGCTGAGGCAGGAGAATCGCATGAACCTGGGAGGCAGAGGTTGCAATGAGCCTAGATCGTACCACTGCACTCTAGCCTGGGCAACAGAGTGAGACTCCACCTCAAAAACAAAAACAAGTAAACAAACAAAAACAACAATATTTATACAAGGATAAAGCAAGCACAATTGCAACTAAAACTATCATCTTAACAATTTGTAAAATTAAAACTAGGCATAGACTACACTATGCGTGAACTGTGCGTAGACTACACTATGCATGAGAGTGTGTTGCAATCGTCCCTCCCCCTCTCCCAGGAAGGCAGGGGCACAGCCAGCAGCCATGGTCACAGCTGTGCCACAAGCTTCCAGCTGGTGCCCATTCTAACTGGGAGGAGCTCTGACAACTTTGCTGAGAAATCTTTTGACATTTACCCCTCTTTTGTAAGCACACAGAATTAATGATGAAAGTAATTTCTAACATTTACCAAATTCTTACCACATTATGCTAAAAGCTAACTATGCCTGTATTTCCATGTTTAATTCTCAATGTGCATGAATGAGGTGTTGTGGTAGGAATCATTTGACCTGTTTTGGAAACTGAGACTCCAAAATAGATGTAGCTTTCCTAAGGTCACAGAGCTAGCAAATGAGGGGAAGAATTGAATCTAGGTAGTTGAACGTACCCTATCAGGAATGAGCGAACTATTTCTGCAAAGGGCCAGAGATTAAATATTTTAGACTCATAACCCTACAGACTCTGTCTCAGCTACTCAACCCTGCTGTTATGTAGGGCACGAGTTTCCACAGACAATACACAAATGTACAGCCATGGCTATGCTCCAATAAAACGTCATTTACAAAGACAAGTATTTAATGGGTATGCCGCCAATAGCTGTTTTGTTTAAAACATATTATAAATATTAATGATATTGATTACAATCCTTAAAAACGTGTCATGTCCCATTCCTGCCACAGAAATACTCAGAATCTATTACCGACTGACACCATCTAACAATCACCAATTTCTTTCCTGAACTTGCTTAGCATGAGAAAATAAATGTCAGCAAAGGTCTGTCTGAATGCAGGCAGGTCAATATGAGTTCCCATCTGCATGGTTTTTGCCTGTCTTCTTTTCCACTTAGCTGCCTCCAGTTCATTCTCCAGTTACCATCTTTTCGTGTTTTTATATTCCAATACGTGCTAAGAAATGACAGAACATCTAAACCCTATTAGGTGAACATTGGTGTAATAGATTTATGCCAATGAATATGATCATTAGGTCTCATAAACTGTAGCAAATAGTTTGCTGTAGGTAGTTGAATTCCACTGGGGACATTAGAAGTGTGGCTTTCCACTCTCGAGCAACTGCAGAAAGGCACATTTAGAAAGTACACAGTGTTTAACCTGCTCGGGCAAAGACGGTTATTTCTGGTCATTTGCAGAGTGTACCAGTGGGCATATATTCCGCTTGACATTTTACAATTACTCCTTTCAGCTGTGAAACCATTTGTATATAACCGAGTTAAGAACTGCTTGCAGAACACCTTGGTCATTCTGGTTTACAAGGGAACATAAAAGTGCCATCTGCCTGAAGTTTATTCTGGAAATCCACCGCCAAGAGCAGGCAGACCATGTGGTTATATGTGCCTTCAAACAAACCACAAAAACACTTGCTTTGGGGAAAAGAAAAACACAGACAGGGTCTAAATGGTCTTATGGAGTAGAGGTCAAACAAAAACAATTTTAAAAATATTTTAACTTGTATTTTAGGTTCAGGGGCCCAGGTTTGTTACATAGGTAAACTCACGACTCGGGGGTTTGGTACACAGATAATTTCATCATGCCGGTACCAAGCATAGTATCTGGTAGTCTTTTTTTTTTTCTTTCTTTCTTAAATCTCTCCCTCCTCCCACTCTCCATCCTCAATTAGGCCCCAGTGTCTGTTGTTCCCCTCTCTGTGTCCATGAGTTCTCGTTATTTAGCTCCCACTTATAAGTGAGGGCATGCAGTATTTGGTCTTCTGTTCCTGTGTTAGTTTGCTAAGGATAACAGACTCTGGCTCCTTCCATGTTCCTGCAAAGGACTTGATCCTCACGATCTCATGCTTTTTGATGGCTGTATAGTATTCCATCATGTATATATACCACATTTTCTTTATCCAGTCTACCACTGATAGGCATTTAGGTTGATTCCATGTCTGTGCTATTGTGAATAGTGCTGCAATTAACATACGGGTGCATGCATCTTTCTGGTAGAATTACTTATATTCCCTTGGGTATATACCCAGTAGTAGGATTGCTGGGTCAAATGGTAGTTCTGTTCTTAGTTCTTTGAGGAATCACCACACTGCTTTCCACAATGGTTTAACTAATTTACACTCCCACCAACAGTGTGGGATTCCCTTTCTCCACAACTAACATCAGCTGGTGTTAGTTTTTGACTTTTAACAATAGCCATTCTGACTGATGTGCATAGTGTCCCACTGTGGTTTTGATTTGCATTTCTCTAATTACTACTGCTATTCAGCTTTTTTTCAAGTAAATCTTAAATTCATGAGAACCTATGTATTGTTTTAATAAATAGAACACAGTCACAGTCCTAGGTAAAGATTTGTTGAGGCTGCTGACCATAGGCTGCAGGTCTGACAACCTTTGGAGTCATGATTCTAAATGTCAGCCTCACTGGACACAGGGAGAATGGAGGGGGCTGCGCTGATCCCACCACACAATGCAGAAACAGGATGCAGAGCAGATGCTTGTTGTCAATCATGCCATCCGCCTTTCCCTGCAGCAGAGACCCACAGTGCTTATCAATCCTAGAACTTCTTCCCATCGAACCCAGACTCCACCTTATAATCTTTCTAAGCTGTGTACTTCTAAGTGCCATTGATTGGCAAATGTCCCATTCCTATCAGATAGAGCTTAACAAGACTGTACTGTAGCAGCAAACAATGGATGAATTCAGGATGGAGACAACCTAAATGATTATCAACAAGAGAAATTTAAATATTAGTTGATACATGTGAATATAAACTACCAGGCAGTGGTTAAAAAAATGTGAGAGTTAGTTACACTGATAAGAAAAATGCATCAAAAACATCTCATTGTACACAAAGAATAACTCACAGAGAGCAAAGTCTTTTAAAACTTGTGTATGAACAAAAAATATATCATAAGTGTGTCAGACTTCTTCTTCTTCTTTTTTTTTTTTTTTTTTTTGAGACTGAATTTTGCCCAGGCTGGAGTGCCATGGTATGGTATTGGCTCACCGCAACCTCTGCCTCTCGGGTTCAGGAGATTCTCCTGCCCCAGCCTGGGGCGATCGTCACCATGCCCAGCTAATATTTTGTATTTGTAATAGAGAGAGGGTTTCACCATGTTGGCCAGGCTGGTCTCAAACTCCTGACCTCAGGTGATCCCCCACCTCAGCCTCTCAAAATGCTAGGATTACAGGCATGAGCCACCACTCCCAGCCAGTGTGTCACACTTATGACCACCAAAGCCAGAAGATAATAAATACGTGTTGTTTTAGAATATCAAATTTGTGATTTCTTTTTACACCAAGAAAATAACACTAACATGCCTCTTTTCACATTTTCGGCAATGTCCAGTATTAAATCAAGCTTGTGCAAAGCTGTGACTAACTTCAAGGGCCGCCATGGCACCATCTCCATCGTCCTCAGAATAAAAGGTTCTTTTCTAAATTTTTGCACTGGAGAGAGGCTGTGTGGGTAGAGGCCATAATGGGAACCAACAGGGTCAGTGTCAGGGATCAGATGTGGGAATGAGGTACGTGGGGGGGACAGGCGTGGGGCTTTCGTGAGATGGAAGTGGCCTAGTACTCTTTCTGGGCTATTCTAATCAGCTTAGAAGACAAAGAGTCTCCCTTGCAAGAACAGGAGATTCAATCATAAAACGATGTCACTCATCCTCTAGCCCAGCAGCCCCAAGCCCCACATCAAATTGGTAGACTTGGAAATGATATACCAATACATTAAATCAAACCAGACTGCGCCACCTGGAGCTAGCCCCTGTGTAGAGGAGTTTAGTTCTGCCCTTGCCCCCAGCCACCAGCAAGAAGCCATCCTATAGGAAAAAAGGGCAAAGAGAATGAGCCATTTACTAACTTACTCCCAAACTCCAAGCCAGACTCAAAATGTTTAGTCTTGGTCCCTCCCTCACATGCTCTATCCATGCTTTTCATAAATGGATGAGGGTGAGGTGTCTACATCACACCCGTGTCATACTGCAAGGAGCCAATGACCTGCTTCCTTCTTTCTGGTTGGGGTGACAGCCGCTAAATCCTGGGGTGTCTCCCTGCTCCTTGTTTGGCCTCTGAGGCATTTGATCCCATGCAGCTACTTTCTCACATTTAAAAATGACTCGGCGGAGGCAGGCAGATCATTTGAGGTCAGTCATTTGAGACCAGCCTGGCCAACATGGTGAAACGCTACCTCTACCAAAAATGTATTTTTAAAAACGTTAGCCAGGTGTGATGACATGTGACTGTAATCCCAGTTACTTGGGAGGCTGAGGCGGGAGAATCGTTTGAACCCAGGAGGCGGAGGTTGCAGTGAGTTGAGATTGTGCCACTGCACTCCAGCCTGGGTGACAGAGTGAGACTCTGTCTCAAAAACAAAACAAAAACTCTGTTCTAAATGCAAAAGTGTGCTTTTTTTTTTAAATCTCCTGGTTAGAGGTTAGAACTTAATGCAATAACCAGCTAGTGTTGTTACTGTTGCTTTAGGTATTGTTTTCCTTAGTTTTCATGTGGTGGGCAAGCGTTTTACAGCCATTACTTTATTTAGAACTTGTCTAGAATTAATTTTCAGGGATCTCTCTAGGTCTTGCTGCATAACAAAAATGTATGTAGGAGCCACTTAAAGAGACCATTTCAGTCTTCCCCTAAAACAGGGAGAAGGAATTGTCTTCAAAGACTATTCTTCAGCATGTTTATGGAATTTGGAGGCAAATAACACAAATGATTTGTAAAAATCTTACCAAGCCTGGCTATGCTGAAGTTTAATAGGCAGCCTTAGTCTTTTGGCATTATTCCAGAGGCAATTCTCATAGTGAACCAAGAGGTCAGCAATAGCACAGGCCACTACCCAATCTAGCAGCCTCCAGGCACTGTAATAATCTTTCTGCACCTCGGTGCTATAGCAAGACACCTTTGTAGGACCAATTAACCCAACAAGGAGACTGAAAACACACAGTGATGCAGTAGGAACAAACAACAGCGTCGTCCTCCCTCCACCCAAGAGACTTGACATCATCACGAGAAACGGGGAGATGTTGGGGGCAGGGATATAAGGTGGGCAATGAGGACTTCAGTGGGTGCAAAACCAGCCAGGAGCTCCCCCAGGGCAGGCTCAGTCCTTACGCCCGCCAGCTCCTGCTCCCAGAGCCTGACTGGTCACATGCCACTTAAGGACATCAAGGAGTGAGGGCCGGAGGTGCTCCTGACTGCAAAATGCTGGCTGCAACAGGTGGACACACAGACGATCACACTGATTGGCATCCTGACCTTGCCACAAATGCCGCTGCGTCCTCCCATTCTGGAGCACAGTGCCTGGGCTGCTCCGTCTCCTGAGGATTGCAGGGACTTCTGTTTCCTCTTCTGTCCTCCTCCTCCAGGCAACTCAATTCTTAGCAACCACAAACCCATCAGCCCCCAGAACACTAACAACTCACTCTGAACAAGAGCCCAGCTCTGTGAGTTAGATCATGGGACAGCATTGCAAAAACATATCAGGACTATCACAGGAGGGTTGAGTCTTTGAGAGAGAGGTCTCTTCCACAAGGAGTTTCTCCTGGGTCATGGCTCCAGATACTCAATACTAACTGAATAATAGCTCCCTCTGACTCTGTTCTCCATGTACTGGACATTCTCCCGGCAATTTTACCTGCGTAAACAGAGAGCAAAACTGCATTTGTGGCCAAGGGACCCATATACAACACCTGCTAAAGTCCAAAGGATGTGCTGGACCACAAGCAGAGCCCCTACTCTGGTTGAGGGTACAACATGATATGAGTTAGAAATTAAGAGGAAAGCTTAGGAAGGGGATGGACGGCGGAGAATTCCGGGTGCCCTGTGCATGCCAGGCTCCAGGGTGGAGGGAAAGGGAAGTTTGTCTTCTCTCTCCTCAGCTCAGGAAAAAGGGATTTCAGGAGGATTACCTGGCAACCCCAATATGTGCTCCCTGCAGTGGGAGACACACTGAACCAGGGCCTGACTCACTCCAGGGGGATCTGACCGGGGAGGAGTTCAGCTACTCTGAGAGCCGAGAGACAATAGTTGCTGCTGCACAAGGAGAGGCTAGAATATCAAAGAGTAAGTCCAGGGAGCCTGGCTGATGTCACGTGAAAAACTCCCAGAAAGGTGACCTCAAACAGAGACGATACTGGAAGTAGACTATGGGGTGCCCAGCAGCTAAATAGGGAAGATGGTGTGGTCACCCAGTTCTGGGGCCACATGAGTCGAAGATCAGTCAGGGAAAGGGAATTGAGCTTTGCCAAGAAACCCATGAAAGCATCCCTTAAAAAAATAAAATTTAAAAAAAAAGCCGGGCATGGTGGCTCACGCCTGTAATCCCAGCACTTTGGGAGGCTGAGGTGGGCAGATCACTGAGGTCAGGAGTTTGAGACCAGCCTCGCCAACGTAGGGAAACCCCATCTCTTCTAAAAATACAAAAATCAGCTGGACATAGTGGCAGGTGCCTGTAATTCCAGCTACTCAGGAGGCTGAGACAGGAGAATCGCTTGAACCTGGGAGGCGGAGGTTTCAGTGAGCCAAGATCGCACCACTGCTCTCCAGCCTGGGCAACAAACAGCAAAACTCCATCTAAATAAATAAATAAATAAATAAATAAATAAATAAATAAAAATAAAAAATAAAGTACCCCACCCAGTGCCTCCCAGGCCAGGGAGCACGCAGATGCCAGCTGACACCTGTGTTTGTGATCTGATCTTTCTTGTCCCTCCCAACATCTCTTCCCCTTCCTCTGTGTCTTTTCTGCAAACTCAGAACCCTCAGTCTCCAAGCCAGGAGAGAAAACTTTAAGGTCAATGGTGGGGGACAAAAAGAAAGACTTACCATGCCTACTTCTACCAAAAGAGTTTCAGTTGGGAGAAGAGAAAAATGTTATCCTTTGATTATAGCTCAGAATTGGGATTAGTGAATCATTTTTAAATTGAGGCTGTGTTTTGTCATCAAAAGTCACGGATATGCCCATTTTCATCCATAGGAAAGAAAAATATTATCCAAATTGAGCAAATTAAAGGGAAAATAGAAATCTAAGTACATCTCACTTTTGCAACTCTACCCTTGGACCCCCTCTGAAGCCTCTAAGGAAAGGTCCTTCCTTGCCTTGTCCAGCTGCTGGGGTTCCAGGTGTTCCTTGGCTCCTGGAATCGCCACTCCCATCTCTGCCTCCATTGTCACTTGGACTTCTTTTTTCTGTGTCCAGACTTTCACACTTGTTGCCCAGGCTGGAGTGCAATGGCACGGTCTCGGCTCACCACAACCTCCACCTCCCAGGTTCAAGTGATTCTCCTACCTCAGCCTCCCAAGTAGCTGGGATTACAGGCATGTGCCACCATGCCCAGCTAATTTTGTATTTTTAGTAGAGACAGGGTTTCTCCATGTTGGTCAGGCTGGTCTCGAACTCCCGACCTCAGGTGATCCACCCGCCTCAGCCTCCCAAAGTGCTAGGATTACAGGCATGAGCCACCGCGCCTGGCCTTTTCTGTATATCTCTATGTGTTCTCTCCTCTTCTTATTAGGGTGCCAGTCATTGGATTTAGGAACCATCCTAAAGCCAGGATAATTTAATCTCGAGATCCTGAACTAATTACATTAGCAAAGAAACTATTTCCAAAAAAAGTCATATTTGTATTTCCAGATTGATTAGAATTGGGGGGAGTTACCATTAACATCCTATGAACGGGTAACACATACTCTTAATGATCCCATTAGGGTAATTTAGGTTTGTACCCCATTCTTTAGCTTCAGCTTTGGAAGACAAGCCAAGACAGAGGAAATCCGAACATTTTCTAGGCATGACAAAAGGAATTTAAGCATGAGACACTCCCATGGGTTTATCATTCCTGTGACTGACCAGCACCTTGCATTTTAGATTCTGGGGCCTGATCCATCACTCTGTTCTCAGATGTAGCTCCTAACTCTGGTCGTGAATGAAGCTTCAGTCAAGCTCAGGGGAAGAAATCTGGTCATTTTCAGGCCCATGAAGCAGAAACACACGTGGTTATGTGGACTCTGGGGCCCTTTCACCCTCTGCTGGTGGGTGCCCAACAAAGCTATTTCACTGTATTTGCATTTTCAGCATTGCCAGTCCTCAAGAAGTCAGGAGATTCTCAGAGCCAAGCTGATTGCCCAGAAGCAGTTTGCTCGGTTTAGGAAATTGCTGCATCTGCCATATGCCATGATATATTCCAATGAACCCATCTTTACAAACTAGAGAATTCAGTCTTGATGTACAGGCAAATTAAGGACATACAAAACAAAGAGTCTAGGGGAGCTAGTTCAGTAACCCCTACAAAGAAAGAAGGATTTAAATAGAAGAACCTAATAGTTTCCAGGGAGCTCTCATGATGCAATCAGTAAATTGAGCATTACCGATGTGTATTTTTCCTGTTTAAACAACTTGCATTAGGCACATGGGAAAGAGCAAACTATAAAAACGTAATGTTCTTTTTAATAGTAAAAAATGAAAAAAAATTGTTGTTGGCCGGGCGCGGTGGCTCAAGCCTGTAATCCCAGCACTTTGGGAGGCCGAGACGGGCGGATCACGAGGTCAGGAATCGAGACCATCCTGGCTAACACTGTGAAACCCCGTCTCTACTGAAAATACAAAAAATTAGCCGGGCGAGGTGGCAGGCGCCTGTAGTCCCAGCTACACGGGAGGCTGAGGCAGGAGAATGGCATAAACCCGGGAGGCGGAGCTTGCAGTGAGCTGAGATCCGGCCACTGCACTCCAGCCTGGGCGACAGAGTCAGACTCCGTCTCAAAAAAACAAAAAAAAAAAAAAGAAAAAAGAAAAAAATTGTTGTGAAAATGAAAAAAAAACCATGTTATAACGTCTGCTTCTTAAAGCAAACACCTCTTACCATTTTAAAAAGGACGGTGCCCACAGGTCATCTGCCTGATGAAAATGCTAGAAAACCAGCTCACTCCCCAGGTCCGTCACCTACCAGGTAACTTCCTGAGCCCAAATGCAGCCACTGCTGCTGTCAAGTCCTAAGTCAACCAGCAGCATCTCGTGGAATGAGCCAATTGCTCTGTAGAACAATGTCAGGGGTCCCTGAGGCTACCACTATGTTCAGAGATTCCCTGGAAGCATGCATGGGACTCAACACAGAGTCGTTCTCCCAGCTCAGAAATATTACAGAGATGTAGGAAGGAGGCCCAGCGAGATTATAAGGAAAAAAGATGCAGTCTGTAGGCAACCATGTGAAGGCTTCCTATGCTCCTTCTCCCATAAGGGTCACATAGAAACATTGTTTCCTAGAAACCAAAGGGCTGAAATATGCACGTAATAGTTCTGCCCAGGGAAGCCCATTAGAGACTCAGAGCGAGCTCACTGGTTGCATTGGATTCTGGTCACATCATCCGCCTTGAATGCACCAAAATTCCAGACTCCCAGAAGGAAAGCCAGTTTTCAGCGTAATCAACACTGTACAGACATTTAGGCGCAGAAAACTTCTCTTACCGGTTAGGAAACCCTCTTAAAATCCAAGTTTCCAGACGATTCCAAAGGTTTACCTTGCAAACAAGGCTTTCTGAAGGTGGTCTTAGGCCTGTGATGTGAACATGGTTCTTCAAGACACAAACACGAACCTGTTAAAGAGGCAATTTAAAACCCAAGATGAAACAACATGAAATGCATTTCCACATTGCTGCATTCTAACAAGAATAATTATCAACAAAGTGCAGAAGAATGTAACTAAATCCTACTTCATGGGTTACTCCTTTGGGGTGAGCTCTTTAGTTCCTAGTTTTGTGGAAAATAGACTCTGCTCTATTAAATGAGGGATTTACACAACATTTCGTGTTGGAGTCACAATGCACAACTCTCCTCCCTGTTCCCAAAACATGTGTGTACTAACACGCAAGAACCACACGTGCCCTCATGCTACGTTATGGAGTGTTGCCATCCTTTGAGTTTTCAGGTGTATCTTGGAATGTGGTTATGCTGCTTCTAACTAGTACATGGCACGGATTAATGATTTGACCACCTGCATTTTAGAATTTGAGGATGGCAGTGATAACCTCATACAATCTTTGGTAACACAATAGGAAATAGAGTATGAGAAAGGACATTAGAAACATTAGAAGCTACAAGGAACTCTGCAAAGAAACTATCACTATTGAATTTTTTTTTAAATTTCATTAGCCTGAAACGAGCTTGTCGGTAATGTGCAAAACCATTAGTCAACTTGTCTCAACCTTTAATCTTTTCCAGCTTTGAGAAGCAAGTACAGTGCTTATGGAAGGGGTGAATGGAGAGCATACACAGTGAGCACCTATAAGCAATACTTTCCAATATGGGAAAAAGTGTATGAAGGCATACATTTCATTATGGGAAACTGCTTATCACAGACACGACTTGTAGTTTGATGACTGACTTTGACATTGATGGGTGATGACAATGAAGAGAGACAGGTATCAAAAAAAAAAGAAAAACAGCCATTCAGCAGTAGATTTTGAAAAATCCAGCAAGAGAAGAAGTAGAGCATAACTGTTTTTGACACTGGCCATTTAATCCTGCTAAACCCACATTGCAGGCTCTTCCTCCTCCTCTCTGACTTTTAAGCTAAACCAACTGTAGGAACTCTGCCAAAGCATTGTGTAGAAGGACAATCCAATTAAGCTGGAATTACTTTTATGTATTTTTAAAGTTATATTCCAGGAGCCATAGAAAAGAGACCGTATAAATGTTGGCAGCTGGCATGCTTGCTAAAAGTCCATTTCTATATAATTGAGTTCATAAATATTAATTTTATCTGCTGCTGATCTATTTTTGATAAGTCTTTTGCATTCAAAAGAGTGCTCCATGATGTTCACAATCGAGGAACTACCAGCACCCTCTGACGAGTCTAGAATGCTATTTCAGCCATAGATCTATTTCCTTTGGAGTAGTGAAGTGTGTGTGTGTGTGTGCGCGTACGCATACATGTCTGTGTGTTTTGGTACAGCTGACACTTGCAGTAGGAAGTGGTGACACAGGTTAGCTCCCCAGTTCTGTCCTCAAACTAAAGGATAGAGTTTGTTTTCAAAAACATTTTGCTTTCCCAAGGCCCACTTCCATGAAAATCGTATCTTTGGTAAACACTGTACCTCTTCCCATCCCCTGAGTCATGACAACCTCAGTGCAGAGCCCTTCAGGAAACACCAGCTGCCCAGCCTGGCTGCTCAGATACGGCAGCAAGAAGGAAGGAGGGGTGGAGAGGGAGAGTGTGCCTGAACTGCCGGACCTGCCCAGAATTCTCAGTACAGAATTCCTGTTGACAATAATGATTGTCTTCCAGGAGGAAAGAGAGAGGGAGACAGAGAGCACTGAGAGAGGTACAGCCAAGCTTTGCCCACTTAGAGGAAATGTGTTTTGGGAGAACACGGGAAAGGGAGGTTGCCTCTGCATCCTGAACGTCTGATTTCCCTGTAAGATTATTGTCTCTGGTCGTTAATTTATGAGTTCCTCAAAATAGAAAGAACTTGTGTCAAAGAACAAGAGCATTGAACTGAAGTTCAAGGAGCCTGATTCCTAGACCGCCTCGCTCATTTATTTGCTTCAGTACACAAAGAAGACACTTGGCTTCAAGTGATTCAATTTTCCTCATTTATGGTACACAATGGTACACACTATAACAGTGACTTTCAACTATTGTTAACCTGCAGAACCCTTTCTTCAAATGAAGCCTTACAAGAAAGTCTTACAAGAAAATGTGTATATAGTACGTACACATTTACCCTGAGCATCACATACACATCAACACTGAACATCGTATAACATTTGTACATTTGTGCTGAAAAGCATATACAGGTTTACTCTGAGCATCATATATATTTATACTGAACAGAAGAAGAGAGAGAGAAGGGGAAGAAAGAGGGAAAGAGGAAGAAAAGCAAGAGGAGGGGAAGAAGAAAGAGGATGTAATGATAATCTAAATAGTGTAGGAAATTTAACAACAATTCCAGGAAAAATGTCTGTGTCCTGGAATTAGTAAGAGATAAAGATGAGGGTCTTTTATTTCCTTAATAGCAGGTTCCGTTTTCAAATGTTTCTCATAATGTGAGGGTCTCACGGCACTACTGTGACTACTGTGTGAAGGGTGTGTGTGTGTGTGTTGGAATATGATGCCCAAGCTCAAGTCCAGTACTTGCATTAATTCAACAACTGTCCCAAACTCAGAAGGAAAACAGGCTGTGTTGACTTTTTGAAAGACGAGGTGTCTGTCTCCAACCTGTGTCTTTCTAAAAGTTTCATGGGAACTTTTGACTGCTCGTGGACCATCGTCAGAGGTGCCTGATTAACCCACTGCCATTAAGCTATAGAACCACTACAGAACAGATACGACTGGTTCGAGGGGAGGCTGGATCTCTGCCTACAGAACTTTCTCCTCAATCCCAGCTGCTATTCCCAAGGCACCTCTGTGCATTCAACAGTATTTTAAAAGCTCAGAATGACCAATGTCTTACTTCAATTTTGAGAGTTTTTTTTTTTTTCTTATTCTGGACATTCGTTCAGTGTCAGATGTAAGCTTTGCAAACATGTTCTTGCATTCTATAGATTGCCTTTTCATTCTCTTAACAATGTCTTTGGCAGAGTAGAAGTTTTTAATTCTTTAAAAGCTAAATTTATCAATTTTCCTTGTTATGGATAATGTTTTGGGTACAATATCTAAGAATTATTATTTGTCTAATTTGAGGTCATAAGTAGTTTCTTCTATGTTTTCTTGTAGAATTGTTGTAGTTTAGTGTTTGCCTTTAGGTCTGAAATTCAGTTTGAGTTAACTTATGTAAAGACTGCATGGGGTAGATATCAAGGGTTATTTGTGGCATATTTTGAATTCATAATTGTTCTAGCACCATTTGTTACAAATACTATCCATTGTCCATGGAATTAACTTCCACCTATGTTGAAAGCCAATTAACTGTATACCTGGGTGTCCATTGTGGATTACTCTTCCTTTCAATCATTGATTTACTATGTGTCCATTCTTTCACTAATGTCAGACTGGCTTGATTACTGAAGTTTTATACCTTTATACTAAGGTGTTAATTTGGATAGTTTAAGACTTAAGACCTCCAGTTTTGTTGTTCTTAAAAATTATCTGGGCTGTTCAAGATCCTTTGCATTTCTACAAATGTTTTAGAGTCAGTTCGCCAATACCAGCAAAAATCTTCTGGGATTTAGATGAAAATTATGTGAAAACTATAGATCTGTCTGGAGAGAAATCACATACTAAAAATCTTGAGTCTTTTAATACATGAACATGAGTATTATTATCTAACTTATTTTATCAGTGTTTTATAGTTTTCAGTATATAGGTCCTACATATATGTTACTAGACATATACTTAAATGATTCATAGTTTTTGGTATTATTGTAATAGCACTTTTATGTTTCCATTTCGATTTCTTCATTGATACTATATAGAAATACAATGGAGTTTTTGATATATTGACATTTTACACTATACTCTTGATAAATCACTAATTACTTTTACCTTTTTTTTTTTCAAAATGTGTTTGATTTTCTGTAAGACAATTTCGTTGCTTATGAATAGAGGAGGGTTTATTTCTCCCTTTCTAATCCACATGCCTTTTTTTTTTCATTTCTTTTTCTTCCCCTATTCTTGGGCTAGGAATTTTAGTACAATGTTGAATAAGATGGGTGAGATGAACATCCTTACCTTGTTTCTGTTCTTTCAGGGAAAACTTTAATTATTTCAGCCTTTAATATGATGTTAAACATAAGATTTTTATGGATGCTATTTATTAAGGTAAAATAGCTATATTCCTAGTTTGCTAAGATTTTTTTGCCATAAATTGATGTTGGACTTTGTCAAATACTTTTACAGCATCAATTGAAAGGATCAGATGGCTTTTCTTCTTTAATCTGCTAATATTTTGAATTACATTAATCGATTAGTTTATGTTGAACTAGACTTATAGTCCTGGAATTAGCCCTGTGTGGTTTGGGCATGTTATTTTTGTTTGTTTGTTTTACTGCTGGATTTGATTTGCTAATAGTTTGTTGATAATTTTTATTTATCTTCATAAGCAATTAATTGGTCTATAGTTTTCTGGTTTTGTAATTTCTGCATTTGTCTGATGTTGGTATCAGGACAATCTGGTCTTATCAAATGAGCTCTGAAGCATTCTCTTCTGTTATCTAAAGAGTTTATGTAGGATTATTATTTTTTTCTTAAATGTATTTTTAGAATTCACTAGTGGAGCTACCTGGGTTTGAGTTTTTCTTTGTTTGGAAGGTTTGAAACTCTAAATTAAATTAAAATAAGTAAGACTATTTACTTTATTTCTTCTGAATGAGGTTTTGTTGCAGGAAGTCAGGGACCCCGAACGGAGGGGCCAGCTGAAGCCACGGCAGAAGAACATAAATTGTGAAGATTTCATGGATATTTATTAGTTCCCCAAATTAATACTTTTATAATTTCTTATGCCTGTCTTTACTGCAGTCTCTGAACATAAATTGTGAAGATTTTATGGACACTGATCACTTCCCCAATCAATACTCTTGTGATTTCTTATGCCTGTCTTTACTTTAATCTCTTAATCCTGCCATCTTCGTAAACTGAGGAGGATGAATGTTGCCTCAGGACCCTGTGATGATTGTGTTAACTGCACAGACTGTTTGTAGAGCATGTGTATTTTAACAATAAGAAATCTGGGCACCTTGAAATAAGGAACAGGATAACAGCAATGTTCAGGGAACAAGGGAGATGGCCTTGAACTCTGACTGCTGGTGAGCCAGGCAGAAGAAAGCCATATTTCTCTTCTTTCAAAAGCAAATAGGAGAAATATCACTGAATTCTTTTTCTCATCAAGGAATATCCCTGAGAAAGAGAACGCGCCCTGAGGCACATATAGATGCATATAGATACATATAGACGGCCCCCTTGAGGCGGCTGCCTTTTACAGTCGAAGCCAAAGGGATGAAAAAAGCCCCAGTCTCCTGTAGCGCTCCCAGGCTTATTAAGATGAGGAGATTCCCGCCTAATAAATTTTGGTAAGACAGGTTGTCTACTCTCAAACCCTGTCTCCTCATAAGATGTTACCAATGACAATGCGTGCCTGAAACTTCATTAGCAATTTTAATTTCGCCCCATCCTGTGGTCCTGTGATCTCACCCTGCCTCCACTTGCTTTGTGATATTTTATCATCTTGTGAAGTATGTGATCTCTGTGACCCACACCCTATTCGTGCACTCCCTCCCCTTTTGAAAACCGCTAATAAAAACTTGCTGGTTTTATGGCTCAGGGAGCGTCACAGAACTTGCCAATGTGTGATGTCTCCCCTGGACACCCAGTTTTAAAATTTCTTTCTCTTATACTCTTTCCCTTTATTTCTCAGACCAGCCAAGACACTTAGGGAAATAGAAAAGAACCCATAGTAAATATCGGGGGTGGGGCTGCCCCCAATAAGCTTTCATAGTTTGTGTCTTTCAAGGAATTTGTCAATCTCATCTAAGTTATCAAATATATGGATACAAAGTTGTTCATAGTATCTCATTCTTATTATATAGCATCTGTAGTATGTTAGGGATGTTACCTAGTCTATTTCTGATACTGGTAATGTATGTCTTTTATTAGTGTTCACTCAAGCTATAGGTTTATCAATGTCAGTCTTTTCAAAGCAGTAGCTACGGTTTTCATTCATGTTTTCTATTTGTTATCTATTATAAATATTGTTGTTTTTGCTCTCATCTTCAGTATAATTTATTTACATATGTTATGAGTTTAAATTTCATTACCCTTTTTACTTCCTTTACTGGTACCATGGAACACAACCCTTTGTACATACACTGGTTACTTTGAGCACAGGTTTTCTCTTACTCTTTTGGTTACGTCTGTTTTCAGTGGAGGACTTGGAACATGGTAGACACCCAGTAAAAGTTTGATGACTGAATGGATGAAGGGAATGGACAAATGCACACAGAATGAATGAATGACTCCTAAATACCACTGTGTCCCCACCCACACTATAGCACATGTGCCAATCTGTTCCCCACTTCCTGAACAACTAGGCCAACTTATCACTTATTTATTGAAATTTTTAAAGACATACACTTGAGGACATAACTAGCTGGATTAAGTTCAGCACCATACTGACTGTTTCACCCTAAGAGATTGACTTGACTTTCTGATCTCAGAGTCTTCACTGGTAACGTGGAGATAATGACATTGCTTTGTTCATTAGGTTGATGTGAGCACTAAAAGAGATAATATATCAAAGATTAGAGCTTACTAATTGTTGGATACATAGTGGCAATTATTCTTATGTTTAAAAAACTCTTGCAAACCACAACTAAACAGCCAAATATATCACTCTATAGAATAAAAGACAAAAAATAAAAAATGCAAATTACAAAATATAAAAAGATATTCATAACTCACAAAACACAAGAGAGCAGTATCCAGACTAGATAAGGAATTTTAACAAAGCAGTAAGTAAAATACAAACAACCTAATAGAAAAATCAGTGAAACGGGTGTTTTAGAGAAGAATTTCAAATAGGCAAAAGACATATATAGGTTGTGGTTCATTTTCACTATCAATTCCATGGACGCACATGAAAGCTAATGAACTACCACTAAGCATCCAAAATACGGGCAGACAATTTAGGCACCTGAGAGTGCCAACCATTATGGAGAAGATATAAGGAGACCAGAATGTTCATACATTGCTTATGGGAATGTATCTTAGTGCAGGAACTTTGGAAAATCAATTCCACAGTATCTAGTAAAATTGAAGATATATATGCAATAGCAAGCAGCAATTCCATTCTTGGGTATATATGTAATTTTTAAATATACAGATGTTTGTGTGTATGCATGTGTATATACGTGTGTGTGATGTGTATATGCATATGTATATACACATAAAGTATTTTATATAAAAGATGTGTATTATATACACATAGGCATGTATGTGGATGTGTCTGTATATGTGCACAAGGAGATAGATATGAGAATATTTAACAGCATCGTCTATGATCCCAGAAACATGGAAAAAACTGTCGACCAACCAGATAATGGATAAAACAGTGTAATATATCAATAAGTAAAATACCAAATAACTACTTGAAAATGGAGTCACTAGAACTACATCTTTCAACACAAATAAATCTGAAACTATATGACCAAGAAAACAAAAGCAAGTTGCACTATGTACATGAAGGTTGAAAGCATGCAAGCAATTGTGTGTGTGTGTGTGTGTGTGTGCATACAATCCCATCTTTCAACCTCAGTCATTGTGGATTCATTTTTAAAATAGTGATGCAGGATTTTTTGCTCCTTAGCACAGCTAAAACCTGAGTTCTTGTCTCATGACCAGGAAAATGAGGCATGTGGACACATTGAAATGTGAGGAAAGCAAAATATTTTAAAAGAAAGTTTTCAGCAAAATAAAAGGGGTCCCTGCCAACAAGCTCCCACCTCACAGATTGAATACCAGGCCACCACACATGAGCTGCCGAGGCCAAGCACCTCCCACTGCATAAGGCGTGAATTTATGGTGGCTCCTCCCGCTTCTCCCAGTGGGCAGGGGGGCCTTAGTCTCAGCCACTCCACATTATTTTATTCCCTTACTGTGCGTGTGTTAAGGTATGAAATTTTTCACTGTGGGCATCTTTAGGCGAGCTCCCTGTGCACAATGACATGGGCCACATTCGGCTGTCTCCTGTCTCTATCAATAGGATCTTTCTTACGACTGGTAGAAGTGACTTTACATTTTTATGTAGTTAGCGTATCTGGGAGTGAACAATAATATTGATTGAAAATGAGCAGATGCTTTCAGCACCTGCACTTCCTCAGTTGCCAAATCTACAACAGTTCCTCACAAAAGCAACTCTTCCTCATGTGCAGCTTATTTGATTTCATCAACATTATTATGGCACAGCCAGAGACACTAAATACTTGCCAAACATTTTTTTTTAGTTTGTTTTTCGCCCTGTCTGAAAACATCCCAGGACTGTCTCCAGGATAGGACAGCACACACGTCTTCTTACATTGTTCTTTAAATACAACTTTTTTTTTTTTTTTTTTTTTTTGAGGTGGAATCTCGCTTTGTCACCCAGGCTGGAGTGCAGTGGCATGATCTCAGCTCACTGCAACCTCTGCCTCCTGAGTTCAAGCAATTCTCCTACCTCAGCCTCCCAAGTAGCTGGGACTGCAGGCATCTGCCACTATGTGTGGCTAATTTTTGTATTTTTAGTAGAGACGGGGTTTCACCATGTGCCAGGATGGTCTTGATCTCTTGACCTCATGATTGCGCCTGCCTTGGCCTCCGAAAGTGCTGGGATTACAGGTGTGAGCCACCACGCCTAGCCAATACAACTTTTAAGAATAGTCTATCTCTGTTTATTCTTATTACCTACCACCCTCGATGAAAACTCTTACATAGAATCAAGTGGACACATCATAAGTGCAGGTTATTTCTATTTAAGTCTCTATAAAATACTGATGAGCTCATTCTAGTTGACTTAAGAAATACTGCGACCTGGCACTTTGGGATGCCAAGGAGGGCAGATCACAAGGTCAGGAGTTCAAGACCAGCTTGGCCAACATGGTGGTGAAACCCCATCTCTACTAAAAATACAAGAATAATTAGCTGGGCATGGTGGCACGTGCCTGTAATCCCAGTTACTTGGGAGTCTGAGGCAGGAGAATTACTTGAGCCTGGGAGGCGGAGGTTGCAGTGAACCGAGATCGCACCTCTGCACTCCAGCCTGGGCAGCAGAGCAAGACTCCATCTCAGAAAAAAAAATAAAAAATACTGCAACAACCTCTGTCAGTATACACAGTGGGCAGGCATCTGGTAAACTATTCTTTGGGGCTATAGAGGTGGATGTTTATGGGTTTATCTGGGACTGGAGTTGGGATATTTTGATCGAGATGTTATTATTTATTATTGATTATCCTTAGAATATCCTATATATCTACCAGCAATTACATAGTCATGTGCCCTTTTTTGTCCCATTTTAAAATAAGTAATACATACTATACATGCCATTCTAAATTTAGACTATTTGGTTTTGGACTTGAAGGGAAAGAAGAGCTCTGGAAATTTTGACACTGGGATTTAAATGCTCAAGTCCAGAAGAAGGAAAGTTGACTTTTTCTAGCAACCCATTGGCCAGATCTAGTCACAAGGTCATCTCCGGAATTAACGAGGTCAGCAAGTGCAAGTTTATCATGTCTACCTCTAGGAGTAGGTAGGTCACAGAGCTATGAAGTGGAGGCATCAGGTGTCACCAGCTGCTCAGTGTGACACTGGATCCCAGGTGGGGCAGAGTCTATGTAGAACCCAGTCGTTTATTCACTGACTTTCCATTCATCCATTCAGTGTCCCCGGCCTGGTGCATGACATACATAGTTGCACATCCAATGGGAAAATTTAAAAAGCAGAGTTATATACCGACCCTCAAATTACTTTCCAAAACAGATCATCAGAGTGTGAAACATTCCCCACTATTGTCTTCACAAGTTTGCACTTCATTAGCCTTTTTAACTGAGGCATTTTCATTTTCTAGAAGACAAACTGGCCTACCCAAGAGAGAACAATCACTACTGAGGTCATGGCCATGTATGCATGCATAGGGGATGCTGGTTGGCTGGGCTCTTATGGGGGGTCAACAGGTTCCCTTTATTCTGAACCCCCTTTAGGGCATGCTAGTCTTCAATGGAGAAGTTGCAGCTGGGTTCAGAGACCCTCCTCCTGGCAATTGCATGACTGACATCTCAGCAATAACATCTTGAAGCATAAAGAACAACACTGTACTTACAATTCCTCGAGGCAGAAGAGTGGACACACAATTACATGGCAGGGGCTTAGTTCGTGATCAGGATGGCAAAGATCAGGCCTGGGATGAGTTGGCTGCATAACGCTAAATCAAAGAGGCCTCAGATTTATGAAACCAATAAATAAAAGAGGCCACAGACATCTCTCTGGAGTTGCTTGGGGAAATTCACTGATTTCAGAAAAACGTATATATTAATAGTTTAAAAGCATGAGAATAAAAATCACACGCTGGGCGCGGTGGCTCAAGCCTGTAATCCCAGCACTTTGGGAGGCCGAGACGGGCGGATCACAAGGTCAGGAGATCGAGACCATCCTGGCTAACACGGTGAAACCCCGTCTCTACCAAAAAAATACAAAAAACTAGCCGGGCGAGGTGGCGGGCGCCTGTGGTCCCAGCTACTCGGGAGGCTGAGGCAGGAGAATGGCGTAAACCCGGGAGGCGGAGCTTGCAGTGAGCTGAGATCCGGCCACTGCACTCCAGCCTGGGCGGCAGCGTGAGACTCTGTCTCAAAAAATAAAAATAAAAAATAAAAATAAAATAAAAAAATAAAAAATAAAAATCACAGAGTTTATATCTTTGGCCTTAATATTTCTTCCTACTTCAAGATTCCTTCTTCCAACTACCAATACACTGTCTCCAGTTAGACATTTAATACGCATCTCTAAATTAATACGTCTGAAACTGAACTCCTGTGTGCCACCACTACAATCTGCATGAATGAACAGATGAATGAATGAAGTAATGAATTAATGACTTACCTATGACCATCAGAGTCAAGGCACCTCAGTATAATATCTCTTTCCTTTCTTACAGCTGAAAATTTAGCTCTTGTCTTTGAAGATTCACTTCTGCCTCCCTCTATCCCTGAATTGGTCTCTCTAGCAACGTGTGTCTCTCCTCTGAATTCCTGTATGGATTTCAGATTCATAGCAGCCAAACCAGTGCCTGCACCCTTCCGGATTGCTTGTCCTAATTTAGTCCTCTGCTGCTGGTCTCCACACACTCTTCTTTGCATATTCATCTGCAGGTCATCTTCACATATCGTTGTCAGCCTATGAGTCTTCTGTGCAGCAGTCTCTTCCTGCCACATCTCCCCACTCCCCAGGAGATTAGAATGGCAAAGCGATACTCTATGGGATCTCAAAAACCCAAGCGTGAGATTTGCTTTCTGTATTTAACAGAATTGGTGTTTCTGGATCAGCAGTCTCCTCCTGGAGCTGTGTTAACCATTTACAGAATAGCCTGGACTAGTGTATGGGAAAGAGCCAGGCCCTGCCCTTAAAGCCAATGTCACATTTATTTTTGTTTTGGGAGATCTACAGTGACTTGAAAACCGAAAAGTCTATTGATGTTTCCTGTTCAACTTAAAAGCTAAATCCAGTTCATCACTGAAATCTCACAATGTCCTGAGACAAATAGTGCTTTAAAAATATATGGTGATTTTCAGGCCAGGTGCTGTGGCTCACGCCTGTAATTCCAGCACTTTGGGAGGCCGAGGTGGGTGGATCACGAGGTCAGGAGGTTGAGATCAGCCTGACCAACATGGTGAAACCCCACCTCTACTAAAAATACAAAAATTAGCCAGCTGTGCTGGCCCGTTCCTGTAGTCCCAGCTACTCAGGAGGCTGAGGCAGGTGAATGGCCTGAACCCAGGAGGCAGAGCTTGCAGTGAGCCAAGGTCGCGCCACTGTACTCCAGCCTGGGCGACAGAGTGAGACTCCGTCTCTAAGAAAAAAAGAAAAGAAAAAGTGATGATTTTTTTAAAAAAAGGAGTGGTTCATTCAGTTAAATGGGAAGAGCTGTAATGAGGGACTAAGTGGCTAAGTTGGCTGGACTTCCTGGGTCAATAGGCACTTGCCTAAGAGGACTTTCCCCTAAGCTAAAGTGAGTCATAGCTTTTCCACGTATTTAAATCTTCTTTAATTCTTTTCAATAATGTTTTCTAGTGCTACATGCGTAGGTTTTGCACTTCCTTTTAAAGATTTATTCCTAAATATCGTATTATTTCTGAGTGCTATTGTAAATGGAATTACATATTTTCTTAAAATCATTTTTGGATTGTTCACTTTTAGCATATAGAATTTCAATTTATTTTTGTATATTGATCTTGTATCTTGAAACTTTGTCCAACTAATTATTAGTTATAATAGGTTTTAAGTTGATTTCTTAAGATGTTCCATACACAAGGTCATATCGTGTTTGAATATAAATAGACTTGCTTCTTTGCTTCCAAACTGGATGCTATTTATTTATTTTTCTAGCCTAATTTTCTTGGATAATTTCAGGAAAATTTTGAATAGAAGTTATAAGAGTAGACATTTATGTTTTATTCCTGTTCTTAAGAGAAAATCACTCAGTCTTTTACTATCAACTATAATGACAGCTGTGGAGTTTTTTGTAGATGTCCTTTACCTTCTATTTCCAATTTATTGAGTGTTTTTTAAAAATATATATGAAAAGGTGTTGGATTTTGTTAAACGCTTTTTCTGGGTATACTGAGATAATAATGTGATTTTCATTTTTTATTCTAATAGTGTGGTATTTAGATGGGATCTTTAACTGCTGGATGAAGACTCTGAAAGCTTGTTTTCCTTCTTCCAGAGTGATCTATAGTATTCAATACGATGGTTTTCATTTATCCTGTGCATCCGATCACAATGAACAGAACCTCTCTACTGATCGCTGAAGAACCTATAGCATGAGTAAGAAATAAACCTTATTTCAAACCACAGAGGTTCTGAGGTTTTTTGTTAGGTACATGCCTTTAAAATATGTCCACAAATTTTTCTTTAACAAACTCTCCCTTATCATGTTAAGTCTGTTTCCCCTCTCAGTGAGTGAGAGTCCAATGAGTTACTCACAGAGGTAATTCACAAACAGAAGTAATAATATATGGTGATATGGTTTGGCTGTGTTCCCACCCATATCTCATCTGGAATTCCCATGTGTTGTGGGAGAGACCAGTGGGAGATAATTGAATCATGGAGGGGAGGTTTTTCCCATGCTGTTCTACTGATAGTGAGTAAGTGTCACGAGATCTGATTGTTTTATAAAGAGGAGTTCCCCTGAACAAGCTCTCTTTCCCTGCTGCCATCCACGTAAGACATGAGTTGCTCCTCTTTGCCTTCCACCATGGTTGTGAGGCTTCCCCAGCCATGTGGAACTGTAAGTCCAATTAAACTTCTTTCTTTTGTAAATTACCTGGTCTCGGGTATGTCTTTATTAGCAGTATGAAAACAAACTAATACATATGGCTTTTAGGCTAAGTCATGAAAATATAAGGCATTGTTCTCTCTCATCACTTAGTCTGGGAAAATCTAGCTGTATTTCAGCAAGACACTCAAGCCCATGTAGACAAAACAAAACAAACAAAAAACACAAATGCATACTCCTATCAAAAGCCAATGAAGAACTGAACCCTCCTGCCAAATTCCATGTGCAAAATCAACTAGGAAGTGAACTCATTGATACTATTGAATAAGCATCCCAGACTTAGTAAGATTGTTTTTGTCCTGGTAGAGATACAAATTACTTCTATTTGGTAGAACAGATAACACCCCCCAAAATATGTCATATTGAATATTAGTCAGTTTTTGTATGCAACTCATACATCTTATGTTAATGTTGCTTTTATATACTAGGCTTCAAAAATGTTCTTTAAACCAGTCATACCATGTTACTGGTTCTCTAAGTAGTAATTAAAAAGAAATTTATACAGGTTTAATTTTATATATTTTTAGAGTCATAATTTTATGATTTAGAAAATTATACTTCATAAGCTACTTGCATAAATTAAATAAAATTAATCCCTATCACTTATTTAAATATAAGACTAGGAGCTATTTCCCCTGTCAAGATTGTGTTTTTAAAGTAGTACTGTTTTGAGTAATTTACTTGATGCCAACCCGGTCCCTTGACAGTGTGATTCATTTCAACACAGCTGCAACTCTCTAAAAGAGACATGAGTATTGCCCAAGTTCCTATGATAAACTGGGCTCTGAAATGTTAAGTAACTCGCCCAAGTTCTCACAGTTAGTTAAGTAGCAGAACCAGGATTAACCACTAGCTATGACACCGAAGTCGATGTACATTTCATTAAGCCATGATGCCTCTGAAAAATAGCCAGATCTGAATTTTTGCTTTCACGGAAGAATAGAGAATCAGCCGGGTGCGGTGGCTCACACCTATAATCCCAGCACTTTGGGAGGCCAAGGCAGGTGAATCACTTGAAGTGAGGAGTTTGAGACCAGCCTGGCCAACATGGTGAAACCCAGTCTCTACTGAGAATACAAAAACAAGCCTGGCATGGTGGTGCACGCCTGTAATACCAGCTACTCAGAAGGCTGAGGCAGGAGAATCACTTGAACCTAGGAGGTGGAGTTTGCAGTGAGCTGAGATTGTGCCACTGCACTCCAGCCTGGGCGATGAAGCGAGAGTCTGTCTCAAAAAAAAAAAAAAAAAAAAAAAAGAATCAGCAGAATCAGCAGGGGCTGACTTGGTTGGGATTCCATCATTTGCATTTTCTCACTGCCCTGAAGTGGTGGGAATTAACACAAAACACATGCATCTCATATATGGCTGATATCACCAAGCAATCTGACACATTTCCCATTTGTTAAAACTGTTCTCAACATGAAACCACTACCAATCAAAAGTGGATGAAAACAATTTTCTTCCTCATTCTAGAGTCTCAAAATTATTGCTGTTTCCTCTTGGGAACAGAATGACATTTCAGGTCTTATAATTCTCCAGGTTAGGCTAAACTCAGATTTCCAGGTTCAGGTTAAAAATGAATATTCAGATTTTGAAGATTGTTTTTCAGATTCAAGTAGCCCTAAAATAGTCCATAATATTTTGACTTTGACATTTTCCCCCAGACCATTAAACTCTAACTCAAAAAATCATGTCCATTGTATCTGTCATGTGATTCTGAGTCACAGTATAATTCTGACAGATAGTTCCCAAATTCAGAGCAAAATAACTTAGATTTTTACATTTATAGGGAGATCAGGAGCTCCAGACATTCTGCTCCTATGCAAAATTAATATTATTTATGGCTTCTTAATAATTAGGGAGAGAAGAGAGGCCAGGATTCTGGGATTATGTGGCTCACACCTGTAATCCCAGAACTTTGGGAGGCTGAGGTGAGCAGATCACTTGAGGTCAGGAGTTTGAGACCAGCCTGGCCAACATGGTGAAACCCTGTCTCTACTAAAAATATAAAAATTAGCCAGGTATGTTGGTGCACGCTTGTAATCCAAGCTACTTGGGAGGCTGAGGCAGGAGAATCACTTGAACCCAGGAGGCAGAGGTTGCAGTGAGCAGAGATCATGCCATTGCACTCCAGCCTGGGAGACAAGAGCAAAACTCTCTCAACAACAACAACAAAAATAACAAAAAAAACCACAACCAAACAAACAATAAATAAAAAATGTGAAACTCCATCTCACAAAAAAAAGACAAAAAGAAAAAATAAAGATATAATTAGGGAGAGAAAAAACTGAAGTCTGAACACAAGAAGCGAAGTGACTTAATCCTACTCTGAATACATTTGCCTTTACTCATATTGTTGGATCCAAAGCTCACACTGCTTGCTGTACAATAGTCAGTAAGTTGAGAGACAAGGTGTTGATGACACAGAATTGTTCTCGGCCCCTTTGCTGGACTCACAGCAGGGGGCACCCTGTCTACTCTGCCTGCCACACTCAGCCCCTGGCAGGAGGGAGCACGTGTGCGAGTGAGTGCAGGGCCTGATCAACCCCTTTGAAGGCTAACACAGGAGCAAACTCTGTGTGGGGCCTGCAGCCAGACCAGACATGTCACCCCCAAGGGGAATGCTGCAGGGCCCAAGTAGGGATGTCCGTGATCCTGAAGCCCCAGACAGTGTACTAATTAACTCTTTCAGTTCCACCATCCACAGTCCAATGGGCAGCAGTGTGTTATCAGCTCTGCCAGCCTCTTGCCCCACTCTGGCCCATGACTCTGGGACTGGCATGGCTCTGGGGCTGGCTTGGCCCTGCTGCTGCTTCTGTCATGTGGGGTGGCTGCCCTCCACTGGTGCCAGCAAGGGAAGAGGGCCAGTGTTACATCCTTCCTGGGTATCTGCCTTTGATGGCTCCCAGGCTCTTGTCCTGTGTCCAAGAAGAATGAGGTCATGCTGACAATTGAAGGGTGATGAGAGCAGAGAATTTTACTGGGCAACAAAACAGCTCTCAGCAGAGAGGGGATGGGAAAGTGGAGTCGTCTCTTTCCTGAAGTCAGGTGATCTCAATGTGGCTGAGTCTGGGGCTTTAATAGGCACAAGATAAGGGAGTACATGCTGACTGATTTGTGAATATGCAAAAAAGATTAAAACAAAGGTAGCACTCAAAGGTGGGCACAGTGTAAAAGCAATTAGGGAAGGGTAGGTATATGTAAAATAGGAGAAGGGTGGGAATTAAAGGAAAGTGTGTCAAATGGGAAGACAGGTTCTGAACCCGGTGCACGGATTTGATTTGTAGCTTGGTGTTCAGGCTTTAAACTGTCTTTTGCTTGAAGGTGGGGTTTCACCAGGGACCCACTCTTGTCTGCTCAGCATTTCTCTGTCCCCTGCCTCTATTGTTGGGGCTAGAAAAGTTAGTTTATTTCAGACAGACAGCAAACTGAGAAGCTGGCATACTAATGTCCTGAAGGACCATCTTAAAAGGCATGACTTCCAAGCCCCTTTTTATTTTGGGGAAGGGGAATCGAGGAGGGGCTTGAGATCAGAGTGTAACAGGTGACCACAGACATCGAAGCATTGGCAGGAGCCTAAGGGGGTTGTGAAGCTTTCTTTGCCCTTGGTCAGGTCACAATGCTCCTATAAACATTTAACATACTATGGTTATTTATGTGTATGGCCCTCTTTATCTCCTCAGGGGTGAGTTTTTGGAAGTGGCTATTATCATCCTTGCTTTAAATTATAAACTAATTTCCTCCCATCATTAGCTTGTTCTACATGTAGCCCAATGAGCAAGGACAGTTAGCTTGTGAGGTTAGAACCAAGATTGATTTAGCTGTGTTAGATTTCTCTCACTGTTACAGTGATGTGGGATACAAGAAGTGAGGTCCCCAAATAATGAGGAGATTCGAGTTTCCAACATCAGCACACTCACAAATGGGTTGTAAAGCTAACGGTGGCATGACTCTCCATAAGACTTTGGGTCCCATGTTAGTTACACATTTCTCCTGTATCCATTGAGCCAGATGCTAAAGCTGATCTTTTTGCATCAGGGATGGACTCAGATTTCAGAACCAGACCTTTGAGTCAAGAGTCAAGAATGCTCCCAATCACCAAATGTAATCGTATTTTGAACCTTCGGTTGTACCTTCTGAGTTCCTGTACCACAATTAGCCTGGTATGATTTTTAAAACCATAATAACAAGTACACTTCATAATCACTGCCTAATTGCAGCCATTTCTTTGCCAGGAAGTCATATATTGTCTTCCTAAGGCATACTGATAAGCCCATTCACACAAGATTAAATACTTCCATCCCAAAATGGCTATTATGCTTGACAGACTGATTAGCAAGTATAGGGAGATGAAAACTACAATCTGAGTAAATTGGATGCTTTAAAATTCACCAGAAGGATGCTTTTAATTACACTCACAAGTCTATAGTCTACATATATTTTTCTTCAGTAAAATAGATTGCACATATATCCAATGCAATTTCTGACTAATAATGCTTAATAGGGGAATATCAAGCCCTCAACTTGTATTATTCTTATTTGTATTAAATCATCACTTCAATGTTTTTCTAATTGTTTTCCCAGCTTTATGGCCAGGAAGCTTTTCTACACCACAAGGGAAATGCTGTTCCCGCACTAGTTGAAAATATACTTGCCCTGGCTGGGTGCGGTGGCTCATGCCTGTAATCCTAGCACTCTGGGAGGCTGAGGCAGGTTGATCACTTGAGCCCAGGAGTTTAAGATGAGGCTGGGCAACATGGAGAGACCCCCATCTCTACAAAAGAAAAATACAAAAGAATAAGAAAAGAAAATACGCTAACCCTTAAAAACTCAAAATCATGAGGGTAGAGGAACCAGGAAAAGACTTTCTGCTAAGGCCGGGATTCTGTTGTTTACTGACAAAGACTGCTTTCTTGACCACACTTTAGTTTGATTTCTTTGATCTTTGTCCTTGACCAGGCTTTGACCTTGAAGACCTTCATGTCTTCAGCCTACTAAGTCAGCTTATTGAGAACCACCCATCACTTTTATTTATCATAAAGTGTTTCTTTCTCTACCCTTGACATCTAAATCTTTGGTCTTCCCTTAGCAAGAATCTTTCTAGGTCAGTTTATCAAACACCCATTTCCACTCGATGCCTATTTTTCCATCCATTGATCTCCTTATTCAGCTAGTTTGCTAAACATCCTCCCTTGTCCTTGTTGTATTCAGAATTGAGTTCAGTCTCTCTCCCTTATTGCAATATCCTTGAATAAAATACACCTTCCCTTTATCAACAAGTGTCTAGTGAACAACTTTTCTCCTTAACTATACTATGAAAGTAAGTTTCAAGGTTGCAAACATATCTTCTCAACCACATTTTTAAAGTGCAAATACATCCTTGAAATGTCCAGCATGATTAGAAAGTTTGCTTTCCAAGGCATTGTCTTCTTTTTAAATAAAGTTTTTCCAGATACAGTATTAACAGAGCCCTCTTTTGTTTAGAGGCACTGCATTTAGCAGACAGCTTCCGAGCATTTGCTGTGTGTCCAGCATGGTTACAGGGCCCTCACTTATGGCTCTCTTTCTGAAGAATGCTCATTTATGAACTGTGTGTGGTGCACCTGCATTGACACAGAGGATGTTTGCTGTTTTGCTGACTTGGAGCCATTTTTATTCTACTCCTATCATAGCTGCACTCACAGTCCTTCCAGATTCTACCACGTGCTCAGGAAGGGCACATAATCCAGGCCTGACCAATCAAAACATTCCATTTTCTGGCCATGGTGACTGATTCAGGGATGGTGTGTTAGTCGGTTCTTGCATTGCTATTAAGAAATACTTGAGACTAGGTTATTTATAAAGAAGAGAAGTTTAGTTTGGCTCACATTTCTGCAGGCTCTATGAGAAGCCTGGTGCTAGCATCTGCTCCTGGTGGGGATTCCAGAAGCTTAAATTCATGATGCAAGGCAAAGAGGGTGCTGGCATATCAGATGGCAAGAGCAGGAGCAAGAGACAGAGAGGGGGTGCCACACTCTTAAATAACCAGTTCTCATGTGAACTCATTACCACTCATTACTATGGGGAAGACACAAACCTATTCATGAGACACCTGCTCCCATGACCCAAATGCCTTCCACAAGGCAGAAGTCACATTTCAACATGAGACTTAGAGGGGACAATTATTCAAGCCATATTAGATGGATGCAAGACTCTATTTGGGCAGGAAGCCAGGTTCAGGACTTTCACTGAAACTGCTGGCAAGAGTAGAGAAGGGGCATCTTCTACCTTCTGCGAGGACAAGAGCATGTGTATGTCAGGGGTTACCAATTGAAGAGAGTCTGCCTGAAAGAAAAGCCAGCACAAGTGAAAGCAGAGCAGAGAGACAGAGAAAGTAGGTCTTGAGAAAAATACTTTAGCTACTGGTTCCAGCTACACCTGGAGCTTGTGTATTCCTGGAAGTGTCAGCAAATTAAGTAAATAAATTCCTTTCTCACTTAAGCCAGTTTGAGTCATGATCAGAAAAGGACTGACGGGCACTGGAACTAACACAGGATGTACATTCTTTGGATAGTGACTTCCTGTGTAACCCCAGGTAAGCCCAACACCTTCATGAAACATTTCGTCTTTGAATAAACAGGCAACCAGCATAACCCCACTGCAGAGCTGTTCCTGGGACCTGGAGAGGAACACAGCAGGGTGCCATGCCCACTGCACCTGCAGGTGAGGCAAGGCAGTAAAAAAGAGAGGCTGTGACTATCCAGACAAACAGTTGAGAGTTTGAATTTCTGCTCTGCTGCTCATGGGCTGTGTAACCCTAAGACAGTTATTTGACCTCTCTGAGTCTCAATTTCATCACCAGTAAATCGAGAAAAATAGTACCATCTGGTAAACTCTCAAAGAACATCGGATGAAAGAACAAAAACATGAATGAATGAACAAATAATGGAATACATGGATGAACAAATAATTAGAATAAAGGACCAACAGGTGTGTATGCCTGCAGCACAGTAACTTATCAGTACACTGAGACAGCAGGGTTTGCAGCAGAGAAAGAATTTAATAATTGCAGGGCACCAAGTGAGGAGATGGAAGAAGACTCTTTTTTTCCATCTCTGCAAGGGGTTCTGGGCTGGATCTCCTCATGGTGGGTAAGGGTCTGGAAGATTGGGGTCATTGATTGGTCAGGATAAGAGGGATAAATCATCAGGACATGGAAACTGCATTCTTTGTTGAGTCCATTTCTTGCAGGGTCCTTCAGACCAGCTGAGTTAGTAGGTTCACTGG
The DNA here is from genome assembly GCF_003255815.1 of Theropithecus gelada. Taxonomy (NCBI): domain Eukaryota; kingdom Metazoa; phylum Chordata; class Mammalia; order Primates; family Cercopithecidae; genus Theropithecus; species Theropithecus gelada. The sequence continues at coordinate 85,995,385 of NC_037679.1, read as the reverse complement.
TATACCAGACTGAAAAGTATGGTTTGGCTGTGTCCCCACCCAAATCTCATCTTGAATCCCCACGTGTTGTGGGAGGGACCCAATAGGAGGTAATTGAATCATGGGAGCAGGTCTTTCCCATGCTGTTTTCATGATTGTGAATAAGTCTCATGAGATCTGATGGTTTTATAAAGGGAAGTTTCCCTGCACAAGCTCTCTCTTTGTCTGCTTCCATCCATGGGAGAAGTGACTTGCTCCTCCTTGTCTTCGGCCATGATTGTGAGGCCTCCCCAGCCACATGGAACTGTAAGTCCATTAAACCCCCTTTTTCCTGTATAAATTACTCACTTTCAGGTATGTCGTCATCAGCAGCATGAAAATGGACTAGTACAGTATCCCAAGTGGCCAATGTTTTCTAAGGTTCAAGTTATTAATTACAGAGCAGTTAAGTGGAACTGTAACCTTGGAACAGGGTCTATGTGATTCTGAGGCAATCAGCACCAAACAGTTATGAGGAAGCAGGTCAGAGAGCAGGCTTCCCTCATGGTGAATGCTGAGCGTGCTGCAAGCTGGGTTTAGTTCCCTTTCTCCCGACTCCTTCTTCCCTGATTCATTTTCTAGAATTTACAGGGACAGTTTCACAGGTGAACAGTCAGCATTCAAATTCCTGCTACTTATGGACTGAGTGACCCTGGGGCAATCATTAAATTTCTGAGCCTCAATGTTCTCACCAGTAAGATCAACAAAAAATAGTAACTATGTGGTAAACTTTCAAAGAAGATTGGATAAAATAATGGTAATATGAATGAAAAAATAAATGCTGTATTCTGTCTTGTTCCTGACATAGAAAATAAGAAATAAAATTGAAGAGATTAAGTAACGTAGACACTAAGTATTGATTAGGTTAATTGACAGCAATTAACCTGTTTAGAAGTCCAGCTCCCACTTTGGGAGGCCAAGGCAGGCAGATCACGAGGTCAAGAGATCGAGACCATCCTGGCTAACACGGTGAAACCCCGTCTCTACTAAAAACACAAAAAACTAGCCAGGCGAGGTGGCGGGTGCCTGTAGTCCCAGCTACTCAGGAGGCTGAGGCAGGAGAATGGCGTGAACCAGGAGGCGGAGCTTGCAGTGAGCCGAGATCACGCCACTGCACTCCAGCCTGGGCAACAGAGCGAGACTCCGTCTCAAAAAACAAACAAACAAAACAAACAAACAAACAAACAAAAATTCAGCTCCATGCCTCTGCCTGGCCGCCCAAATGTCTGGGAAGTGAGGAGCACCTCTGCCCGGCTGTGCAAACCTCCAAGTGTGAAGTGACAGCCTTGTGTGTGATCTTTCTGCCCTCTCCAAGTTTGCATTTTCGACATTAAAGTTTACTTTGTAATGAAACATAAATAAAAGAAAGAAAGAAAAAGAAATCTAGCTCCGCGTTTTATTCATTTGGTGATCTTGAGAAAGTTACTTTAACTCCCTAATGATCAGTTTCCACATCTAACATATGGGGAAACTTTAAATGGTTAAAGTAGAAATTAAAGTTTCCAGATTCAATGCTCTGGGGATAAATTATGTCGACAGTTGAACACATGAGCTGGACAGATGTGGCCACTGTGTGTTCTCTTCTATCACTTTTCTGTTTTACTCATATATATCTGATCGTCTACTCAGAAAGTAAGTCACTGGTACCATATTCCTATCATGTACATCTCAGAGGTCTAGTGAAGAACTTTCCAAATATTCGTTGCTATAACAGTTCTAACATTTCTATGTACAAGTAACAGAAATTGCTAAAATAATGGCTTATACAGTCAAGGCACCTAAGTATATATACACCATATATATAGTCAAGCACCTAAATCGCTAAAATAATGGCTCATACAGTCAAGGCACTAGGGGTAGTGGAGAAAACTGTGAGTAGGTGATTCTAGATTGATGCATTGGTTTAGCAATTAAACCAAAAACATGAGCTCTTTGTACAATTCATGTCTGCCACCCTCCAGTGTTGATTTTTCATTTTCCTGCTTAGCAACTCATGTTCACAAGATGGCTGCACAGCTTTAGCCGTCACAGCCTTTTCACAGCACAAAGAAGAGGGAAAGTTCCTATCTTATTTTTCCTTTTGTTAAGGAGGCAAGAGGTTTCCCAGAAATCTCAAATAACCGTCTAAGACCTCATCGGCCAGCACTGGGTCACATGGCCACCTCTTGTTAGAAGGAAGTTTGGTAAAGTGAGTGCCTGGCTTTGCAGGTATTTTAGTGGGAGGGGACAAAAGAGAAGGCGGTGGAAATGGCTGTTGTGTTAATTAAAACAGTGTCAGGCTTCCTTAAAGATAATGTTTTGTTTGTTTGTTGCTTTGTTTTGTTTTGTTTTGCTCTGCTGTGCTCTGGAAAGCCAAATCTTGAGCCATGATCATTCCAGCCCAGCTAAGCATTCCAGTAAACACGGCTGATTGTCCATCTCTATAATCATTTAGTGGAAATATATTTCTAACCATGTTAGAATGGTATTTTAAAGAGCATCATTCACTCGAATTCAAAATCTTTCTAGATCTCTAGAGTTCAAGCAATTTTTCTTGCTGTCAAAAAAAATTTTCTCAAACTTTTTATCTTAAGACAACGTAAATGTTACATTCTTATGGATACCAGATCTTATCAAATAAACGTCCTTGTTTTAACATTGTTTATAAACATCTAAAATGTTTAGGCCTAATTGTAATGAGAATGTATAGAAAGATACATAGTAATCCTAATGTTTCACCACACCCCTTTATCAACATTTTCAAAATGTCTCATGAAATCATAAGCTAAGTCACATTTGATTTGATCTCATGTAAACATTCAATATATTAAAAATATCTGTTATCAGCTACCCTCTATGCTGGGCAATTGAGGAGATGAAAATTCTATGACTACTTGAGGCTTAGAGTCTGCTTAGGGTAGTAAGATTGGTATTGAGAAAATTAATACACAACGTAGTTTAATTAAAAGACATGTTATGATAGAGATGATTCCTCTTCTCAATCAACTCTAGAGAGAGATTTCTGTAGCATTCTCCTTTTCTTGTCCCCTCTGAAATTTTTGCAACTTTGCTAAGTTGTGAATAGCAGCTGAATTAGGGAAAAGTGAGCTTCAACCACCAGTGGGTATCTTGGAATTCCACTCCCCAGTTTGGATAATTGATTTCTACATAAGTTTCAAAGCAGAGCCTAGCAAAGAAGAGCGGAAGGAGGCAAAATGTCCCCAAGGGCCCAGGAACAGCAGAGCCATAAGGTGCCAGTGTTTGCATTTTTTAGCATGAGGTTTCCACGTCAGAGAGGGCATGGACATTCAACACTTGCAGGCCCCTTTGCCCCTCTAAGTCACGTTTTTATCCAGACGTATGCAGCAGCTCCCCTCCACCCCCTGCCCCTTCCCCCTCACCAGCCTAGAAGGTGAAAAATGTCCACAAGCTTTTAATCAAACATCAAATACTGGAAGAGAGACGGTTGCATTTTTAAAAAATTTTTTCCCCAGGCTTATCTGCATCTTAAAGCAATGAATATTAGTTACCAACAGAAAACAAATCTGGATTTCACACAACATGAAAACGTTTCCAATATTCTGAGATTACAGAAAGATCCAGCTGCACTGAGCACACATTCCAACATGGCAAGGATTGCCTTGTGCTGAGGCCCTGATCCTCCCTCTGGATGGGGCAGGGGCCTTCTGTCCCTTCCAGCTCCCATTACTCATGCATGTCCCAGTCTATTGCCTGCAGGGACAGCTGCAACAACTACTTAGCCCCGTGAGATAACCTGCATTGGATAAATAATATATGGTACTAAGTACATGCCAGGCACCGTGCTGGGAATTATGAATGCAAAGAAACAGATGCCCGACTCTCTCCATCTTTGTAGAAGTCACAGAAAAGCTGGAGAAATAGGCTCATTATTGAAACAGAATGTGGCAAGTGCTCTAAGGGATATGTCCATCAAGAACCTTGGGAAGATGTAAGAGCAAGCTGCTGTAACTAATGTCCCATCTGCTGCAGGTAGTACTCCCCTGTCATGCTCCCTTTGCGTATGTGTGTCACAAAACAGACAGGTTCATTTCCCCATTATGCTGTAAGTATCTCAGGAAATGACCACGTCTAATTCACAAGGGCCTAAGATGTAGTGAGCACTGAACACATATGAGTTGAACGCAAAATGTAGAAAGCAGTGGAATGATAAACAAATTGATTCTGATCAGTTAGTATTTCAAGATAGATGGATAGATGGAGATACAGATAGAGTATAGATATAAAAATCCACATATAGGTATCTCCAGATTCACTTATTGAAGCCCCCTTTCCAATTCATGAGTCAATTCATCCCTTCCTTAGGATAATCTGAAGCTCTGTTGTTTGCAATAGAAAATGTTACATGCTACATGCGATACACAGAATAATGGGTCCCTAAAGAGGTCCGTGTTTAAATCCACAGAACCTGTAAATATGTTGCCTTCCGTATCAAAAGTAACTTTAAAGGCATGATTACATTAAGGATCTTGAGCTGGGGAGAAGATTCTGGATAATCTAGCAGGCTCCATATAATCATAAAGATTCTTATAAGTGAAAGAGTGAGACAGGGCATGAAAATCAGAGGGAAATTCAAATGCTATGCTACTGTCTTTGATGACTGAGAAAGTCACAGAACAAAGCACATGGGCAGCTTCTCCAAACTGGATAAAGAAACCATTCTTCCCTGAAGACTTTGGTTCATCAAAATCTAATGTAAACCTCTCACCTTCAGAATTGTAAGATAATGCATTTTTAGTGTTTTAAGCCACTAAATTTGTGATAATTTGTTATAGCAGCAATTGGAAATTAGTACTACCAAATGACAGCAGAGCATTCTTAATGAGGCAGCGTTCCCATGTTTCTCTGTACACTAGCCGTTTGATTTGCCTTATAATTTCAATGGATATTTAACTGTATTTCAAGGAATAAGCAAAAGGTGCAGTAGAAAAGTGTAAATTACCTTCAAAATCGAGGTTAGTCTATTTTCTTGAAGTTTATTACTTCTTTCCTGGAACACCTAATCCTTCTAGGAAGTTGACATTTCACAATGATTCCCTGAAATGGCTAAATTACGAACACCAAATCTCATTCTCTTCTACCCAGTTCTATGCGTTTGCTAAATCAAACCAACATAGTCTCAGGGTCCATTTTCCAACCATTTCTGCTTTAAAAATTGGAGCTAAAGGTTGGCCATTCACTGCTGCTCAACCCAGTGAGAAATTTGTAGTAGAGAAGGCGATATAATTCAGGAGGATATGGGATGTCAGGTTCTGTCGCAACTTAAATACATCTCAATGAATTAAACTCCCTTAACAACCTTTCAACAATATTGCACATTGAATGTTCGTAGAAATTCCTCAAAGCAACGGTACTGGAGTATTAAATGAACAAAAGGCCTTTTTACTAAAAGACCCAGACCTATTCATGAACTGCCACTGAAGGAATACTCATGTTCTTCCAGATCCAATATAATTTAAAATGATCCAAAGCTCCCGTGCGTGTGATATGGTAGGAGCTGCCCTATCCGTTCTCCCAGTGGCTCCTGCAGGGAGGTAGTGCCAAGCAGTGAGGACCAAATCCAGGCCTTCCTTATTTGTGCCTACTGCCCACAGAATGAAATTCAAGCACTCAAGCTGGGTGAATCAGCAGTGGCCCTAGCAGGAAGTAAGATTCCTCTCAAATGGGTTTATGGGATAGAATTTCACAAAGAAAGTATTCGGGGGTTTGAAGGGAATATTTACAGGGTTAAGAAGAGTAAGAAGGGTATTGAGGAACCCAGAAACTGGTATCATCAGAAAGCTGTTATTATCATCCTTGGATCTGAACGACCAAGAGGAGACACAGTGTTGCTGGAGCCCCTTGAAAGCTACTTCCATGGCAGAGGGGCTATGTGAGAGGGGCTGTGTGAGAGGGGCTGTGTGAGAGGGGCTGTGTGAGAGGGGCTGTGTGAGAGGGGCTGTGTGAGAGGGGCTGTGTGAGAGGGGCTGTGTGAGAGCGGCTGTGGCTCTGAATGGATGCAGCCATTGCCAGAAACCATGTTGCCAAAGCAGAAAACAAGTGGAAAGAAACCCTCTGGTCTTTTTCTTTCTACCTTCCAAACTCCTTCTGATGCCTCCCACTAGCCAACACTGACCACAGTCCTTTATCACGGCTGATAGAGGAGCTGGGTGATGAGGTCTGTAGGAGTCAGTCCCTGGGCACAAGGTGTGGTGAAGAGCAGTGGCAAGTGGATGGGGTGGAAACAAACAGAGAATAAGCAGCACACCTGGTATTCATGGATCTCTTTGGTTTCATTCTGCATTCCCTTTACACATTTGTCTCCTGTAATCCCTAACAAATTTCACAGGGGAATGAGAAAACAGGTCCTGTCCATCGGAGTAAAGCCTAAAAACAATATCGCAATATAGACATTCAACTTCTGCCCTGGCAGAAGGACCTTAAGGACCTATTGCAAAAGATGGGTGCGATGATGTTCACTGAAGCATTGTTTGCATTCAGAAATTCTACCTGCAAACCCTAATGTGCATCAACAAGAAGCTGGTTGATAGGTTATGGCACGGTTATACAATAATATATAATTCTATATATTATTCTATATATATAATTCAATATATATAATTCTATATAGATTATAGAATCTACATAGAATTGATGTGGTAGAATGTTTGGATCAACATGGAAAGATGTCTACAAATATTTTGAAGTGAAAACAGCAAACTCAAAACTGTGTTGATAGTATAATCCCTTTCATTAATTATAATATATTATACATACAGTGGAACATTTTCCTCAATTAATCACTGAGCTTTTCATTCTTAAAATTTCCCTTTTACACGTATTAAAACTAGACCATGACATCTTCTGCTCAAGTCAAGAAGGATCCAGCCAAAATACAGATGATCACATATAAATTTTTATATTTCTAAAACCTTTAAATCAGATTTTGGAAGCTCATAGCGTAGATAACATTTTGAGATAAAAAAAATCAGAGAAACAAAAATCATTGTCCTGAAGAAGACATGTTTCCAATTGACAGAGCCAGACTATTATCTTTTAGAAAACTGTTTTTTTATGTAAAAAATTATGCTTGCTTATTGTAAAAACTCAAGCAATAAGAAAATATACAAAATAGGGGTTAAAATTTTTGTCCCCCAAAATCTCAGTAATAGTCTCCCTCTCCTGTGATAATGCTAAATGTGTATGCACAGGCATAGAAGGATTTCGTGTGTGTGTGTTTGTGTGTGTGTATGATCAGCCATCTACTACTGCATAACTGATACCCAAAAACATAGTGGCTGAAATGGCCATTTTATTGCTCTGAATCTGGAGTTATACTTTGAGCTGTGCTTAGCATACTGGTTCTGCTACCTGGATTAGCCTGGGTCACTCACATGGCTGTAGTCATCCGGTAGCCCAGTTGGGAAGTTGATGCTGGCCAGGTCTCTCTCTCCATGTGGCTTCTCAACCTCTAGAGAGTAAATATAGGGTTTCCCCCACCCCTTCCCACCCCCCTCCTGAGGGTTTACACATTCTAAGAAGGAACAAACTGAAATGGCAAGGGTTGTTGAAGCCCAGGCCCAGAAGTGGTCCAGTGACTCTTCTGCCGTATTCCATTGGCCAAAGCACACCTCGAGGACAGCTTACATTACAAGGATAGAATATACTGGACTTCTTGACGATAATCTTTACACATCACTTGCAGTCCATTTTCATCTTCTACACATGCACTAGGAAAACAAAGCTTAACATCATAATATGCTAAATCATAGGAAAAACTAAACAACCAAATAGGAAAAAAAATGTGTAACAAATATAAAGAGATAATTTACTAAAGGCAAAATGAAAATAGAAAATAGAATGTTTGTAGAAGATGCCTCAACTTACCACTGGCGAAAGGAATGTGGTTTTAAACAATGTTAACTGGAGGGAAAATATTTTCAACATGAAAATAGCTGTTGTTTCGGCAGTTTATAGAATACCAGACACTGTACCATGTGAAAACACATGAGATAAATATGGTTGAAAATCCCATTTCACAGATGAAGAAACAGAATCTGGGAAGCTGCCACTGGCTCCAGCAATTGAGAGACGGGACCTTGGGCCCATGTAAAGGCAATTGGATCTAGGGAATGGTTAGAAGCTTGTCAAGCTATGATCCATCAGTCGCTTCTCTTCAATGATCTTCTTTGCATTCATTATACTTACAGACATAGAAAAGATCTGGATGCGTGGCTCATGCCTGTAATACAAGCATCATTTTGGGAGGCTGAGGCAGGAAGAATCACTTGAGGCCAGGAGTTCAAGATCATCCTGGGCAATATAATGTGACCCCATCTCCACAGGAAAAAAAAAAAAAAAATTGACTGGGTATGGTGGTATGCACCTGTAATCCCATTTTCTTAGGAGGCTGAGATGTGAGGATCGCTTGAATCCAGGAGTTTGAGGCTTCAGTGAGCTATGATCACACCACTGCACTCCTGCCTGGGAGATAGAGCGAGACCCAGGCTCTTCAAAAACTAAAACTAAAACTAAAACAAAACAAAACAAAACAAAACAAACCCTCCTTAACTCGTCAAATAAACACATAAAGCTTTAGCATAGTATAGATTTGGGGTTTCATTCACTCCAACCTACTAATTTTTAAACAATAAAACTAAGGTCTAATCGGGAAGAAAGTTGCCAAAATCACATGCATGAAGCTACTTACATATAAGGATTCAGACCAAGGGCTCCTACTCTGTCCCTGCATCGTTTCCTCTATGTCTTCCTGCTTCCTAATCACTGTTCCTTAACAGACAGGACACAGACCCCACATGACCTATCTAGGCACTTTTTTCCTGTTTGAAGATCTCTGTGAAATGAGAAGTCCCGGTGACTGTCCGGAGGGTGGTGAGGAGACACTGAGGAGAGGCAGACCCATGGAGCAACAGAAAGCTTCGTGCTTCGTTTGTCTTCCTTTGGTTCCCTTCCACATCTGTAAGCACACTAATAAAAGCAGAAGAAAACTGCCTTTCTCTTAAAATGCAAAATGAATAAATGCCGCTGCAATCCATCCGTTGCCGGAAGAGAGCATTACTCTTATAACCATCTCTACCTTTCTGTATTTAACTTGGTGGGTTTGAAGTCATCAAGAGAAAATCACTTAGTCATTTTTTTCAGATGGCATTTTCCAGACAGGAGTGGCTTTCTCTCTGACAGCAGGCAGGACCTTCTGTTACGTGGATCATTCTACAACAACATTTAGAAGCAGTGGAGGAAAATTGCAAAATGAAACCAAGTCCATGTATTCAGTGGGATAGAATTGCAAGATGAAACCAAGTCTGGGAAATATATTTTTTACAGAAGAATCCAGAGTTTAGTTTTGTTTTATTCAACACAGATGTGAAGGATCAACCTCACTTCATTTATCTTTCAGGGCATGTTGTTATTATTATTGATCTGTGAAAGAATCCTTTTTTGTTCACTCATTATGTTGAACTATGTACAATTACCACTTTTGTAAGATAAAAAAGTAATCAAATATTAATGATTTCAACTGGCTCGCCTAGCAGTTATTCCTTATTAAACCCACATCCAGGCTGGGTGCAGTGGCTCACTCCTGCACTGTTGGTAATCCCAGCACTTTGGGAGGCCAAGGCAGGTGGATCACCTGAGGTCAGGAGTTCAAGATCAGCCTGACCAACATGGTGAAACCCCATCTCTACTAAAAATACAAAAATTAACCGGGCGTGGTGGTGGGTGCCTGTAATCCCAGCTACTCAGGAGGCTAAGGGACGAGAATCGCTTGAACCTGGAAGGCGGAGGTTGCAGTGAGCCAAGATTTTGCCACTGCACTCCAGCCTGGGCGACAAGAGTGAAACTCTGTCTAAACAAACAAACAATAAACCCCACATTTTACTACCATTTTCATTTCTTTATCACCAGCCACTTATGTAAAATTAACATGTATTTTGTTATGGTCATGGAGATATCTACGTGTTCTGTCACAATATATATTGCTATTTGGGGTAAATAATATACTCATTCTGCTTCTTTCTTAATTCAGTACATACCTTTTTAAAAACACCTACCTCTGTTTCTATTTTTAAATCCACTCTTTTGTTCCTATGGCACAATGCTGGACAGTTTGCCAATAGCACTTTTTTTTTTTTTTTTGAGAAAGAGTCTTGCTTTGTTGCCCAGGCAGGCTGGAGTGCAATGGCGTGATCTCGGCTCACTGCAACCTCTGCCTCCCAGGTTCATGCCATTCTCCTGTCTCAGCCTGCCAAGTAGCTGGGACTACAGGCGCCCGCCACTACACCTGGCTAATTTTTTTTGTATTTTTTGGTAGAGACGGAATTTCACTGTATTAGCCAGGATGGTCTTGGTTTCCTGACCTTGTGTTTTGAAGTCTGGGCTGGTGCATCTATCTTTCACTGATTCATTTATTCATTTTCTTTCTTTCTCTCTCTCTCTTTTTTTTTTTTTTTAGACCGAGCCTCGCTCTGTCGCCAGGCTGGAGTACAGTGGCACGATCTCGGCTCACTGCAACCTCTGCTTCCTGGGTTTAAGCCATTCTCCTGCCTCAGCCTCCTGAGTAGCTGGGACTACAGGCGCCTGCCACCACGCCTGGCTAGTTTTTTATACATATATTTTTGGTAGAGACAGGGTTTCACTGTGTTGGTCAGGCTGGTCTTGAACTCCTGACCTCCTGACCTCAAGTGACCTACGCATCTCGGCCTCCCAAAGTGCTGGGATTACAGGTGTGAGGCACCATGTCTGGCCTCATTATCCTTTTTACATATAAAAGAAAGTTTCTCTGAGAAGCTGAGAAAACTCCTGGAGCAAGAGAAATTAGAAAGTTTCCTGAAAGAAACGTACTTCAGACAGAGAAGACCCAGGGCAGAGATCCTGCTGCAGACACAGCCTTGGAGCACGGGGAAATAAGAGAGCAGGGAGCTAGATGGGGTGAACAGAGTACATGATGGTAGGAGGCGAAGGAAAAGCCTATTTTTAAGTGTCAACAGCATGACATAAAAAAGAAGAGAGAGCAGGGGGAAGTCAAAGGAGTTTGGTGTGTTCTTAATAGCAAATGAAGGCTGAAGGCAGGCCTACCCCTCAGGGCTATGTTATGACTTTGGGTGCTTCAGAAGCTTTTGCTCTGTGGATTCCCACCCTATTAAAAGATTATTATAGTGATTTTTCTTCTAATTTTAAAATAAATTAAAATAAAAATATTTTCATGAACCTTTTAATAGTACAACGGGCCTCAGGCATGGTGGCTGTTGAGACTACTGGATAAATTGGCCATGCTACCCCCGGCTTATTATTTATGGGAAGTATTAAATTACTTTTCTACTGAAGCCAGGCTTCATATCGTTTTCTATTATTTGTAGTCAAAAATTGTTAGCCAACACAAGACTTTTTTTCCTTAAGCAACATTTAATAATGCATGCATCCTTCCCGCGAGAAACCATTAATGTAAGCAAAACAGACATTAATTACCAGATTTAAAACAAGCAAACTTTGCTGTTCTATTTCTTGAGTATTATCAGAGGAGGATCAAGCGCAGAGCTAGACAATAACATTAGAGAAGTAATCACGGGCATGCAGCTGTGCTTCTATTTTAATGGATTTGCTTCTCCTACATAACCTGCCATCAGCGGGTGACAGGCTGGATATCATTCCCCAACAGTGGGGAGGAGTTAGGCAGTGTCTTCACCCCCACACCCCACCCTCAATTCATTTTATGGCATTTAGCTGTTGTCAGGTTAGGCTATTATAGAACAATTTACATCAACTGGCCCATAGCCTGGCATCTTTATACCGTTAATACCTGCTCAAACAAGCATGTGCAGGTGTAACACTAAAAATAACACAATAAAAGTGTTTCTAGCTGGATAGAAGAAAGCCCAGACTCCCAGCACAGTCACTATTACTAATAGCTAAGCTGGACATTTTTCAGTACTTGATGCTTTTCAAAGCATTTCGATATGCATGATCTCCTGTGATCCTCACAGATCACCCCCGTGCCCTACACAGAAGCTATAATTCTCATTTTATCAAATAGGAAAATAAAGCTCCAACATTCAAGGAACTTGTTCATGATGTCTGTGTCACACGGTGGGGTCTCCAATACTGATCTTGAGTTCCAATTCGAATGTCTCCGGGCCATCTCCATCCCCTCCCTCCCTAGCTTTGGGAGGAGCGAGAGGCTCTCCTGTGTTTAAATCTTGAGAATCAACGACATTTTCTTTGTCCAAGACCATCATGTGAGATCCCACATTTGAACCATAGACATTTTGGAGATTTAACCCCTAAAACCATGTTTCTTTATCCCAGTTAATCCCTCCATGTATTAACCCGGAAACATAATCTAATTTGCCTATAAGACAGAGAGAGAGAATAATAGAAATGCTGGAAGAACAAGCCCTGGGGCCGTATTGTCCAGACCTGCATCCACACAGCGGCTGCTTCGGTGCCTGTAACTCAAGGCTTCCTCTTAATCCTCTGTCCTCCATCAACACCTGGCTGAGCAGGTACTTCACAAATATTAAAAATGGTACAATTTCTAGGATCTATTTGTTAATTTTGATCTCATTGGTCTACTAAAGCATCAGATTGAGTTTCATGTAAATCAGCTGTAGTATCCCGAAAGATTAGAGAAGAAGCTTTTGAAACAACCTCCACTTCACCTGCTTGCCAGGTGATTCCATACCCTCCATTCCCCGCCGTGGCCAGCAGGGGGCGCTCGCTCCAGGTGCTGGTTCTCTCTCCAGCTGCCTGGGCATTTCTGCTCTTGTCAGGGGTGCTGCAAGCGTAGTACCAGCCTCTGTTATGTCATTATTACACTGTCCTCATTTCATTTATATCATATAAATCCGCGAGCAGATTGAGCCGCTTCTATGAAAAGGAGCATTCATGCTGTGGAAAGATTCTACAGAACTACGTGACTAAAACCATTTCTGACAAATTAGGTATGGGCAACAGAACTCTAAAACACAACGGAGAATTATCTAAGCTCTGGAAGGGTCCCTTCCTCCGATTTATTCTGAAGTGTCTTTAAGTCATTGTCCCACATTCGAGGAAACACAACTGGATATTGCGGATGGCCCGTTAGGAAGGTTATGGTTTATGAGCGAAAAAGATCACATCAGCCTCGCAGACTTCTGCAAATAAAAACCTTGGCTCCACACATCAAAAGATTGGGGAAGGAATACTTATTTATTTATTCATTCACTTATTTATTTATTTATTTATTTATTTATTTATTTATTTATTTTGAGACAGAGTTTCGCTCTTGTTGCCCAGGCTGCAGTGCAATGGCGTGATCTCGGCTCACTGCAACCTCTGCTTCCCGAGTTCAAGCGATTCTACTGCCTCAGCCTCCCTACTAGCTGGGATTGCAGGCGTGCACCACCACACCTAGCTAATTTTGTATTTTTAGTAGAGAGGGGGTTTCTCCATGTTGGTCAGGCTGGTCTCCAACTCCTGACCTCAGGTGATCTGCTCACCTTGACCTCCCAAAGTGCTGAGATTACAGGCGTGAGCCACCGCTCCCGGCCCATACTTTTGAATTAAAAGAAAAGAGTAATTATATAGAGTAGAGATCACTGTTTAAACAATTTCTCAATCTGTATCTTTTTTAAACGAAGCCACCAACTGATAAAGTCACTTTTTTATGAAAGAGGGCGGCTTCTGCAGTGCTAGGTGGGTCCGCATAGCTCAGCTGCCCTCTGCTGCAGACGAGTGTTGCATCCTTAGACAAATCATTTCTGCTCTGAACCTTCATTTTGCCTTCTGCATGTGAAGTGTTTGATGAAAACAATTTCTGAGGTTCCTTCATTTCCAATATGCGAGGATTCCATAAGCAAACCAATCTGTGGGTGTGCACTTGGAAAGGAGAGAGCTCTGTAGCGACGAACAAGTTTTACCCTATGACAGAATGACAAAATTCAGTAAAGAGCAGGGCTCCCATAATATAAGAAAATAACCACTGCCAGCCCATGAGAACGTTTTAGAGGGGAATGTCAAAAACATATTACCATACAAAATGTTAATATATGTTAAAATATGTGAAAGTAATTAACAAAATGAGGAAAAACTCTCTTTTAAACTTTCTGATGAATTTTGGAAGGAAGTCTCAATTGAGGGGACTCTTTTGAACACTTGTCTGTCTCCCCTTTAAACAGGAACAACTATGACTTAAGACCAGGGCCTTCAGGAATCTATACTCCTAAGTTGAACTTCATAACACTGGAGGGGTATTTTTTGGCATGATTATTATTGTTACACTTTATTTATAGCCAGAAAGTTTAATTTTTTCATTTACAGAAGTGATATCAAGTTTCTGTTTTAGGTAAATTCATGTAAATAAGCATATGAGTTGATTTAAAGAAATATATTGATTGAACATTATTTCTCATGATGTGTACATGTGGAAGAAACAGTGGAATCAGATGAGAGAGGGATGTTTGCAGCGGTCAGTCCCTGAGGGCAGGAGTCTCCATCTGTTCCATCTTCACCACTAACAACTCATGGGACCTCCAAGAATGGAAGTCACAAACAAAACAGGCTTTCACACAATTTAAAGGAAAATGTAAGATGTGTAAAATGAAAACGCACACATTTATACTTTCCAATCGCTGTCTCACACACAGACACATACACGCACACACCTTTTCGAAGTGGAAATATGTCTGTCGTAAGACCGTGGGAGGTTCATCGCTGAAACACATTATCCCGTTTCATGAACAATGTTACCACAGTGAATTTAATGTGATTTCTTGTCATAACCATCCAGCAACCTCGCATTGACACAGGCCGTGTGAAGTTTTCAAAGGCTCCGTTGGTTAAATCTCTATGGATCTGATGGTCTGGTTCCTGTTTGTCAGATAAGAACCTAGAGCTCTGTGAGGCAAAAGGACTTGGCAAAATTCACATCGATTTAGGGTCAGATCTCTGCATGCCCAACCCCAATGTGGCTTCTCTTTCCACTGTCCCATCTACAAATTGTGGGAAGATGGTAAAACTGTCTCTTGTTCCTGTCCTTGTCCATTGCTGCATTATCACGCCGCCTGGGAACATCGCTCTAAATAAAAACAGATACAAACAGGTGATCTCAACCACAAGTTAGAGAGAAGTTACACTTAGGTTACTGAAAATGAACATTTGCCTTAGAAGCAAACATGAATTATATCACATTTTTCTTCAGTATTTTAGGAGAATGAAGCTATTGATAAAATGATACAATGAAAATAAACAGAATTACACAATTATATCCATGTAAGTCCAACACTCAAGGGAGAACACTTATTTTTCTTTGATTCTCTCAAGCAACAGAAAGCCATTCTGGCTGTCCTATGAGAAACAAAAAAAAGTATAGGAAGGAAATTGACTGGGTTTGAGAAGGACAGGAAAGGTTGGAAAGCCTTGGATACACACAGGCAGCCCCAGGACACATCACATAGGCATCAAGGTCACACCAAGAAGAGCTGGTCAGATTCAGCAGACCCGGCATTGACACCAGATGGCATTCATCAGTCATCACCTGTACCCAGAGGCCATACGAACTGCTGTACCTGGCAGGTATTTCTATCAACAGTGGCTGCACATTCCCTGTGGACCAGCCAGTAGGGACCATGTCTGCCATGGAGTTTCCGCTCAGTTTCCTGTGAAAATACACACACACACAGGCACACACACAAACACACATGCACATACAGACAGGCACATGCATGCATTAGAACGCTCAAAGCCCATTATAGACTGTGACATATACTCCTTAAAATTAATAGGCAAGACAATAACACAATAATGGTTTAGCCACTTAGTATACAACAAGCTGCTTCCTCACCCCCATAAATAGCATCTGCATACCTGAGCCTTATTAATTTCTTCATGTCTATTCAATTATTTTTATGGTAAAAAGTAAGATGGTATTACTCTATACCAATGGTCAGCGAAATGTTGCATGGGCCAAATCAGAACCTCTTAATTTTGTTTGGTGAATTAAGAGAGTTTATTTTTTTTACATGTTTTAATGATAATAAAAATGAACAGAATATTGTGTGGTGTGACAAGTACAGGAAGTTTACATCTCAGTGCCTATAAGTAGAGTTTTATAGTAAAATGTCCATAATCATTTTCCTGCATATTATCTGTAGCTTTCTTACAAAAATAACCCTAAGACTAGTCTAATGATGAGGAAAACATTAGACAAACACCAAAGAAGAAACATTCTGCAAAATCTGACCACTATTTCTCAAAACCATCAAGATCATTTGAAACAAGGAGAGACTGAGAAATTGCAACAGTCCAGAGGAGATTAAGCAAATATGATACTTAAGCAATTGGGTGTCCTGGTTTCTATTAATTAGTCAACTATTTATGGTTTCCATTAATTTAATAGCTAACTGTATATTCTATTAACTATTTAACTAATAGAAAAAAAGGGGGAATCAAGGAACAGAAAGAAAACATTCATAGAAAAACTGGCAACATCCAAGTACAATCTGGAGTGTAGTTGATAGTAATGCCTCAGTGTTGGTATATTAGTTTTAAAAAGTATACCATGGTCATGTAAAATGGTAATAAAAGGGGGAAATAGATGAGAGGTATAAGAAAACATTCTATACTATCTTTGCAACTTCTCTTTAAATTTAAAATTATTCCAAAATAAAAAAGCATGCTAAAAACTAGAAAGCAGGATTTTAATTCTAAGGGAAAGGAAAATTCTCCATATATCTAATCCAAAAAAAAAAAAAAAAAAAACAAACATGGAAGTCAGCATGAGTTTGTTTCTAGGGAATGATCTTCTCAGATGAGAAGGAGCCATTAGGTAGTAGGAGGTAGCAGGTCTCGTTTCAGTGTTTACACATGGCTCCACACAGAGCTACAGACTGAGTTCCTTAGCAGGTTCCGTAGGAGATCCTTTGAAGAAGGGCTGCTCTGCATTCGATATGTAGAAACTTGTGGAGAAGATGAGGAAACTGAGGAAAGCCACCAATGCAGTCCACAATCCAATCCCTTGACTCCCTGCAACTTCACAAAAAAGGAAAAGCAAAGAAATAGTAATTAATGCAATGCATACAAACTGAGGTCTACCCATCACTTCCAAAAATTGCTTTCCCCAACAGTGAAAATTCACATACAGAATATTCCCCAGTGACTTCTATCAGGCAATGTAGAAAGGGAGAATCAGATTCAGCATTGACTAGTTGATACTGTGACTCAACAGTCTCCATCTCTGAAAGTGTTGATTCTTCCTTTTCTTAAAGGAAAGAAAAACAGGAATCAATATCAATTGGTTGTAAACCTTGTGCACAGAAAGCTGCCCATCGGCCAAAACTATTTTTGACATCCCGCCTGTGGAATGTGGCATGCTGATACTTGAGAACTTTCGCTTATTTCCATCGTCCCTTTATGTTGCATCTACTTGGGAAGCCTGTTAAGGAAACATTCAGATATCTCCATCATTTCCATTAAAATGAGAATAATGCTGTGGGAGAACATTTACACTTCTATAATCTTCCTTTCTATAAAAATTAAAAGTCATGCCTCATAGATGCTACTGAAGGGGACTAAAGATTGAAACTCAAGCATATTAACTACGGTATCACTTGTAACATCAAACCAAATAAACAGCAAATATGCTGCAGCCATGTCCCTGAATTGGAATCTGATATTTACAAGCGGAACAATCCTGGGCAAGCTGCTTCGTCTTCCTACAATTCACAGTTCCTTAGGTAGGACATGGGATGATAATAGATTCGACTTCACTGGGTGATTGTGAGCATCATACAAGTTCCTAGGCTAAAGCACTTAGAAGAGTTACTGGCATGTTTAAATAATAAATATCCCCTTGCGATTGTCTTTATTAATAACCAGCATTAAATGCTAATTAATAAGGGACTGCATAAATAAATCAGGATACGCTTTTTAAAGTGTGTATTTCGCCGGGCGCGGTGGCTCAAGCCTGTAATCCCAGCACTTTGGGAGGCCGAGACGGGCGGATCACGAGGTCAGGAGATCGAGACCATCCTGGCTAACACGGTGAAACCCCATCTCTACTAAGAAAATACAAAAAACTAGCCGGGCGCGGTGGCGGCGCCTGTAGTCCCAGCTACTCCGGAGGCTGAGGCAGGAGACTGGCGTGAACCCGGGAGGCGGAGCTTGCAGTGAGCTGAGATCGCGCCACTGCACTCCAGCCTGGGCGACAGAGGGAGACTCCGTCTCAAAAAAAAAAAAAAAAAAAAAAAAAAGTGTGTATTTATAATTCATCATCTAAGAACTTCTTCTATGGAAATAATCATTTTGGAAAGAGATATATGTGCCAAGATGTTCGTGGTAATCATTATTTATGACAGCAAGAAACCTTTGGAAGCAACCTGAATCTCCATCATTAAAGGGATTAAATAAATATGGTTCAGACATGCTATAAATAGGATATCAAATCACCATCAGAACAATGACTTGAAGATAATACAGTATCACGGGAAGCATTTGCAATGTGTCACATGAAACAGCATTTATAAAATGCTATTTAACCAAAACTAGTAAGTTTCTTACACAAGTGTACATGTGTATATGTAAAATATATAAAGCATATATAATTATGTCACACATATTTGTTATTTTAAGGGGATCTTCAGCAACATTTCTAATCAGAAATGCGACCCTATAGATGGGACAGGGTCCAGATAGAGATGAAAAGAGGAAGCCATGCCTTAGGAGATCATTCTCAGAAGAATATCTGCCATAACTTGTATTTGACAAGGTAAAGCGATGCAGAAGCATCATTAATAAAGAATCTGGGAACAAACCAATGTCACGTTTAGTTGGTTAATTTCCCCTTGTAGAAATGGCCAGTTACCTTTCTGGTGAATCAATTCATAAAGTGATGGAGGTTGAGAAGCGGGGCTTCTGCGAGCACAGCCCTCTGTGCGGTGTGATCCTTCCCCTGGCGTCCGAAGACATGCAGCCCAACACAGGCAGATTTGAGATTTTCAGCTTTTATCTTCTCCCCACATCCAGGAGGAACCCCAGGAAAGATTAAATTCCGATTGCATTCCAGATATGGAACAAAGAACTTAAAGAAAAGGCAAAGCTGAAATAGGCTCTCTTTCCATCACGGATGGGTTTCTCATCTCCTTTATCTTTTAGGTGGATATTTTGATACCTTTTGATTTATAAAAAATTTAAGAATGCAGTTTCTTTTTTCTTTCAGTTTTGTGGCAAAAGCCTCTGCTTTATGTGAAATAGCTGCAGTAAAATGCTGTGTAAATTTTATCTGGAAGGTTCTGTGGAAAGCCATAAACATCAGCTGCCAATGCCTCATTTTGTCCAAGGGCCAGGTTGCAACAAAATATATTTAAATTTAGAAATATATATTGAATTTTTATAAAGCTACAAAAATATGTCTTGAGGAATACACAGTAGTTTGACAAGCCAACACCTCTCTTTTTAATCCAAAATTCAAAAGGTAGTATAATTCTTTCTTTCCCAGCAGCAGAGGAAGTGACTATTGCAACCCACATTCTGAGTGTGAAATGAGGCCTCATTCAGTTTTCTAATTTCCAAGATTGTTTTTCAGCACCCAGCTGAATAAAGTATATCCTGGGAAGAGAGAAGAAGAAAGTCTTAATGAGGCCCAGCTCTACAGGGCCTCTCATTACTGGCCTGGTTATGAGCTACAGAAATAATCAAGCATAGAGGTTCAGAGAAAGACAGAGTGAATTTGTGAGGCTTGCCAGACAAGCGCCATGGGAGAAGCTTCCTCCAGCCCAGCAGTGCCAAGAGAAGCTGGCTCCAGAGAAGCCTCAAAGAGCTTCGGGGGAAAGCTAATGGCCCATTGGAAGGAAGCCACTCCCAGGGTCTTGGGAACCCTGGCAGGAGACTGTGGCCCACAGCGCTTCCACGGACTTAACTGCCTCATTTGTAGCTGTGCTTGGAACACATACATCATCTCTGGAAAGGTGCCTCTGTCAGGATTGAGGAAGCCCTGAATGCAAACACTCCGGCAGTGTGACAAGGCCCCTGATACAACCTGCAGACTTGAAAGCCTGCCATATCCTCCCCACATCTCTATAAAGCTAATTACCCGCTGCATGGCCAACGGGGAAAGAAGTCGTGGCATTTCCACAGCTGAGGCTGTTCGTGTACCATAGACAGCTGACGACTCAGGCACAGAGAACCAAGCTCAGGTCTCCTTCCAATGGGCCACCTGACCAGACTTTCAAAAATCTCCAGCAAGATCAATGCCTCATTAAATACCGAAATGTAGCCATGCAGCGTCGCTGACAATACACAGTTACATACCCTCCTGGGTCCATGGTCTTGCCTGCCAAGAGCTTGAAGGAGCCTTGGTAAGTAAACTGATATTCATCTGGGGTGGTGGTGTTCATGTCACTGCTTACGGTGAAGGAAAGGGCCAAAGGTTCCTCATACTCTTCTAACCAGCCTTGTCTGAAATATCGGTTTCTGATTTATTGACACATCTTCCTCCGTGCTGTCTTCATGGCTCTCACTGGCTCCTTGCTCAGCCTGGAAACCTCTCTACCAGGATGTGTGCAGAGATGTCAGCCCCTGGTCAGGCATCCTCAGCTATCTGTCACCCCCTCAAAGAGGCCCTCTGTCGTCTGCCAATCTACAGTCGATACCCCCATGACTTCCCCATAGAGGGAATTCCCAGTAAACAGTTCTTCTTGTTCTCGCTTCTAGTCAAATTTTCCCCAGAAAAAGTCACATTTCCAACAAGACTTGTTTCTGAAAAGCCTCTACGTGCCTATCAACTGCCGGTTTGTCCTGGGCCCCCAAACACCTTCTTCTGTTGTGTATGCCTCAGAAATGCATTTCCCAGGCTCTCTCCCGCCGACTCTCAGCAGGTTCAGCCAATTTGGAGGCACTGGTGCAAGGCTGGAGGAGAAGAAGAAGAAGGAAGAACTTGAGTATGTGTTTTTCTTCCTGCTTCTTGCAGCATTTTCTGCTACTGACTTTGTCTCCTCTGTGGTTCCAGCTCCTTGAGAGCTCCCCTTACCATCTTCTCAGATCCCCCAGCAACATCATCCAGGACAACTACGGCTGTGGTTCTAACTTCCACCAAACAGTCCCCGTACTTGGGCACTAGCAGTATCATCCCTTCCCTCTGTTCCTCCAACCATAGGAGTGGTAACAGTTTCTTGCAACTCTTAACCTCTGCTTTATTTTCTCAAGAAATATTAAGCCTTTTTAAAGCTTTTCTACACCTAGGTAAATAATCCCTACACTAAATCCCTCTGTTAAAATACCTAGAAGAGTTTTTATTTTCCTAGCTGGAATATGTCTTAGAGATTCAGTCATTTCATCCTATTTTGTTTCCTCAAAAGCATTTATTGCTACCTAAAAGTGTCCTGTGTGTATGTTTTTTTTACTCTTCCATCAACCGTCAACCCCCCAAAAATGTCCAGCTTCCTGAGAGGAAACATTTTGGTATTTAGCTCACTGTTGCATCCCAAGTGCCTAGTGGGAGGTATTACATCTTTGCCAAATGAATAAAAATTAGTGCATCAAGAAAGATGGCCTCCAATTAAAACGTGAAATAAGATGTATTAAAGAGTGGACAGTGGACCACATGGATAGATATGTGATGAGCAAACACTGTAAAATATTAACTTGAATCTAGGAGCTGGTATACGGATGTTCACTGAGCAATCCTAGTAGCTCTGTCACTACCTGAATAGGGGGCAGCTGATGTCCTGAGAAGCTGAGACACCTGAGCTGGAGTCCCAGGACTGCATGAGCCCACTGTAGGTACTGAGAGAAACCACGTAAGTCCTCTGAGGTTCGATTTGTTTTCTCTGTATTAAATGGGATTTTGTAGTCTCTCCACCCACCAAAAACACACCATGAGACAATTTAAATGTGCCCTTAACCTTTGACTTCATTTTGATGAGACCATGCACGAGTCCATTTGTTGGGGTCCGCGTGTTTCCTAAACAAAGGAATGAACACACAAGACAACACAAGACAAGACAAACATGGCGGCCGCCTCGAATGGCGCGCTCTGCTTTATTTTATACAGTCGTTTGTGGAATGTTGCCAAGTCACAAGACACATTGTTGTTTTTCTGACCTTTCCCTGACTTTCTGGATTTTCAAGATGTTTACACATAAACAAGCCCCCAACGCCCTGCTTCGTTTGCAAGAGCAGGACTTATTGGGAATGCCCTGCTTCGTTTGCAAGAGCAGGACTTATCGGGAACACCCTGTTTGTGAGCACGTAGTCCTCTACATCCATTTGCTTTGGACTTCTCACTAATTGAGACTGATCTTCCTCTCCTTTGGCCATTATGTATATCAGTAAGGATTCTTTTTAAAGAAATCTATAAAACACACAGTCACGAGGAGCAGACTGGCTTCGGACTCAGATGGATTCAGGTGCCAACAGTGGCACCAACATGCTTTTTCATTCATCTCTCAGTTTCGCTTTCCATGGTGTGGCTTTTTGCTTAAGCTCCACATGGTGACAAGAACACCATCTCCCAAACATTGTTCAGTCCATCAAGAACTGGTTAGGGTTCCTTTTCCACAAGTCACAGTAGAAGAAGGAAGAAGCCATGCTGCATGTCATCATCTCTAGTGGGTCATGTGTCATCCTTAACACTATCACTGTGGCCTGCGGGGAGAATGTATTGAGTAGCCCAGCCTATGCCAGGAGGCCCCCTCCCCAGCCCTAAAAAAAAAAAAGTCAGTTTTTCCTGAAGTACAAAGCTGAAAGGTAGGGGACCGGTGGTGCTTCTCTGTAACATTCTTAGATACTGTTAGGACAGGAAGGGCAAAGGAATGCTAAGAAGAAAAACATCAACAATTATTCATTCCTAAACCCAAACAAAATAGTCAAATAATAATATAATCTGACTTATTCAACTCAGTAATCTTGTTTAAAAAAAAAAAAAAAAAGAGAAACCAAGAGTGCCCTTAGAGTGTACCAGATATTTAAGCAATTATTCTGGAGAAAAAAGTTACTGTTGGAATTGACTCTTTTTTTTTTTTTTTTTTAACATTGTAAGATTAGACCGTCTGAACCCAGTGACACGAATGAACTAACAGATATACTTTATGACACTGAGTCTTCAGTAATAAGCTGAATAGGCAATGACAAAATTGGATGTATATGCAATTTAATCCCCCACCAATGTGATCTTGGCACTTTTATTAATTTCCTCCAAAAGCTTAGGCTAGAGATCCAAAATGGATCGCCTGCTAGATGACATTTTTCTTCTAATTTAACACAATTTTTAACATCGAATTAGTTGTCAATCTTTAAAAAATGAAATTAACATAGAAAATCAACATAAAAATTCCAGATCTCTAGCTTTTCTTTGAAAATATAAAAAGATCTGGAAAGTGGGACATACATTTCTCCTGGCACTAGTCAGATGGCCCTCAGTGGCTGCTGAGCACTTTACATGGGGCCTCTGTCCTAAGGTTCACCTCAGTCCCCACCATTCCCTCCTGCCCCATGCCCAGACTTGCCTCATTTGTGTCCCCTGCCTGGCCTTCCTGTCACCCCTTCAGGGAACTGTATGAGAACAAGGCCAACATTGGGGAAAGCAGCACTGGAGATGGAGACAGAATCCCGATGACACATTTGAATACCAGGACCCAGGGTGAGTTTACAACCCTGACCTAGGCATTGACTCCTCATCAATATAGTAATTTAATTTTTTTATAAAAAAGGTAAAATACGAGTCATCCAGGATAACTTGAGGAAGGCAGTTTCTTATACGGACTGGCTCACCAAAACTAGAGGGACAGAACAATCATGTTGGTTTTTTCTTGTGGAAAGACCTCTGCGATGGACTGAACTGTATCCCCCAAAATTCATATGTTGAAGCCCTGGCATCCAATCTGGCTGAATTTGGAGTAAGGAATTAATTAAGGTTAAAGTAGGTGGTAATGATGGAGCCCTGGTGTGAAAGGACCCTTCTAAGGAGAGATAGCAGAATGCTTGCTATTTCTCTCTGCCATGTGAAGACACTGTGAGAAGGTGGTTGTCTGCAAGCTGGGAAGAAAGCCCTGGAACTAATCAGCAGGTACTTTGCTCTTGGGCTTCCAGTCTCCAGAACTGTGAGAAAATAAAATTTAAGCCACCCAGCCTATGGTATTTTATGGCAGTGCCAGAAGACTAATGCAACTACCTTAAGGAAATTAAGACTGCTTCAAAATAGCCATAACACTTGATGTATTAATGGGTGCTTCTCAAGAGTTGAAACAATGTTGGCTCAGGAGCTTAACTGTCACTCTTGCCATCTTTTTCATGGTATTATATTACCATTATATTATGTTTAACTTATGATACAAAAAATGATCGTATCATTTCTATCAGAACTAATTATGTAAAGGCCCCTATTACACATATGACATAGCCAATACATATCCAAAGCAGAAAACACAGTTTTATCCCTGGGAACAAATAATTTAGTTGGGAAGAGAAGATGTATGCTCACAATAAATACTGATGCATAAATGAAAATACATAATGCAACACTAGAAGTGCTCAGTACAGTTTCAACTATTGTCAGAGTTTAGAAAAAGAAGAAATCAATGAGTTTGAAATAATCACAAAGAGGTAATGAAATTAATCTTAACTATTAATGGTTAACTATACATCGAGCATGAGTTAAGTACTTTGCATCTACTAAGTCATATTAGGTTAAGAAGTTTGCCCGCTGGCACAAAACTAGCAAGGGGTGAGTTAGGGTTTGAACTCAGGCTCCAGAGACTGTGCTTAGATGAACTATTTCCTTCCTGATCCTTTAACCAGCTGCAGGTTGTGTGCAAGTTTCCCTTTGAACTGATGGCTGGTAAAAGTCACAGGCTCTGTCATGTCCTTCTCTTGTGTGCCCC
This sequence comes from Theropithecus gelada, assembly GCF_003255815.1. Lineage (NCBI taxonomy): Eukaryota > Metazoa > Chordata > Mammalia > Primates > Cercopithecidae > Theropithecus > Theropithecus gelada. The sequence continues at coordinate 85,970,501 of NC_037679.1, read as the reverse complement.
AGTAGGCAGTCCTGTTAAGTACCCAAAGCAGGCCTCATCATTGTTTTAATTAGCAATGTTTCAGGAAACGTCTGTGGAATAAAACCTATAAAGAGGAACTCAAGAAAAAAAAAATAGAAGATTTGTTATACCACAAGCCTTAGAAATCTCCAACCCAAAGTCACAATAAGAACAGTTTGAACAAGAGCCTTGGAGGAAACTGGGAGACAAAAACAGGAGAATTGCTTGAACCCAGGAGGCAGACGTTTCGGTGAGCCGAGATCGCTCCATTGCACTCCGGCCTGGGAAACAAGAGCAAAACACCATCTCAACAAACAAACAAACAAACAAACAAACAAAAACTGTATCCCTTATTCCTCAAACCTAATTAAGCACTACTTACTCTGTGACATGTCTTCACTACTTGTTGAGGATGTGGAAACGTCCAAGGCATGACTTCTGTTCAGCTCATATAGTGGAGAAGACAAACCCACAAATCAAATGCTGTGTGTAATGCATTGCAGTGCATACATGTGAACTTTGCATGTGGAAAGTCAGTCTAGGAGGGAAGAACATCAATCCTTTCTCTGGAGCTGGTTTTGAGGGATAAGAAGAAGTGACTGGGAGGCGCATGAGTGTCTGTTGGAGGTGGATAGATAAACTCCATGTGCAAGACTATGAGGGTGAAAAGATTAGTATCAAGCAAAAGCAAATTACATTTTATGGAGAACAGAGTGACAACAGTACCCGTATCTGGCATCTGTGGTTCTTCCTGTCCAGCACCAACACTTCTCTCTGAAAAACATCCTTTCTCATTTTCGGTCCCTGTGGTCTGGGTGGGATGAACCCCACCCCAACCCTAGTTCCAAGACTGGTCATAATGCCGGCAGTCATGACCTCACAACGTTCTATGCACCTGGAGCCTGGATAGAGTGATGCCTTCAGGTGTGGCATGTGATCACAGGCAACTCAGGATCAGCTCTCCAGCCCCAGAACGTCTGCTGGAACTGCTGTGAGTTGAAAGCTTTCTTCCCACTGAGGGGCAAAGCTTCTAGGTATCTGAAGATGTTGAAGACCATTTCTTGGAACAACAGAGGTAAATGCCCAGAGGATGAGAACAGGTAGCCATTAGAAGAACCTGAAAGTTCAGTGTCACTGAAAGATGAAGTTCAATAGAAGGAACAAACTGCAAAACACAAGCTGGAGAGGTTTAGGTAAGACTCAAATCACAAAAAGCCATTAAGCATTTTAAAATGCTTAGCCTTTATCCAAAGAGTAATGGAAAGGCACTGACATGACCTAAGCACAAATGAGAAGATTTGATTAAATATATCTCTCTACAATGATGGAGAATGGATCAAAAGCAGGCGGGGACAAGCACAGTAAACCCTGCTAGGGACTGCTAGAGTGACCCTGCAAGAATAGCCCTGAAGATAGAAAGAAGTAGATAGTTGCCAAAAATACCTGTGGAATACAAAAGTACCAGTGCCCACTAGATCAAACTACACAAGAATCTGCATCTCAGAAAAGGGCTCTGAGCTAGGGAAAGAGATTTAGAAGCCTTCAGCAGAGGGATGATGATTTAAGCCTTAGGAGTGGATGAAATTACCCAGAGAACATGCATAATGAGCAGAGAACCTGGAACAGCAGGGGCCAACATTTAGGATCTGTCAGACAACAAGGAGCCCAAGACTGAGACCTGTTAATCCGAAATACACTATTTTGTAAACTCCCTGCCATTATGCAGACGTTGGTCAAAGTGAAACATTCCACGAGGGTTCAGGCCATGAGAACCTGCCTGCCCAACCGCCTGACTTTATCACATTCTGCTGAGAAAAAGTCCAAGGCACATCACTATCACATTCTGCGAGAACAAGGCCCCAACTGCTTCATCACGGGTACATCTTGTTAACATCTTCCCCGGCAGCAAGCCATACTGCCCAGACCCCTCCCACCCATACCTGTAAGTATCCCAGCCTGTAAGCAGTGGTGGGCACTGGCATTAAACTGGCGCTCCACCTCAGCCGGTTTACGCTGGACCTAAATGCCTGCATTTGCTGTTGAGACGCTCTCTTGTTCTATGTGTGTCTTTAACCCTCACCTTGCCTTGGAAACCTAACAAGAAGGAGGAGCCAGGAAGGTAGGAGGAAGACAGAAGCCCATGGTGTTAAAAACAGTCAAAGGAATTGTGTAGAACAGTGATTCTCAAAGTGAGGTCCAGGAACTCTCGGGGCTCCCACGACCCTTGTAGGAGGTCCACACAAGCCAAAATATCTCTATATGGATACTAAGGTGTTATTTGTTGGTTTTGTTCTCATGAGCACATGAATGCAGAATGGAGGTTTCCAGAGGCTACTGGAAAGGTGATATTGCAACCAACTGGAGAAACAACATCATGAACTTTCTCCATTTTAATTTCTAATAAATATCAATGTTTATAAGCAAAATGGCTTTTTTGGTGGGGTGGTTCTCAACAATGTAAGGATAAACAGATCCTGTGATCAAAGTGTGAGAAGCACAGCCATAGAGAGCTTAATAAAGGACATCAGTATTAATGTCAAACGTTACTGAGGCCTCAAGGGAACTAACCAGTCAGAAGCAACCATCGAATTTAGCGATGGACTTGACTGACTTAGTGAGAGCCGTTCCGTGTCATGGTGCTTGTGTCCCCCAGTAGGTAGTCCTGTTAAGTACCCAAAGCAGGCCTCATCATTGTTTTAATTAACAGTGTTTAAGGAAATGTCTGTGGAATAAAACCTATAAAGAAGAACTCAAGAAAAAAAAGAACTCAACAACAACAACAAAAAAATAGAAGATTTGTTATACCACAAGCCAAGAGACACAGCACCATGACTGAGAGTGAGCAGGAGCTGTGGAAGTTGAATAATGCCTGAAGAGACCATTCTTTCCATGAGTATCCAAACCAACTCATGGTAGCATGAACCCATTTCATCTTCTACTACCCTTGGTAAAAAGGGAATGGCTACCACTGAGGGCATTAACTGGATATTTCCTGCACCACTGGGAGCTGCGTGCCACGAGGTCTTTAGTTCTATTCAGCCATCCCTTTCCAACGCCCAATACCTGAAGCATCTCAGTGAAATGCCATTAAGATGTTTGCCGCACAGGTAGTCATGGCAACGGTGTGTCAGCCTGTGCTCTGTTTTCAGCCTTTTGTTGTTAACAGGTCAATAAGGAGGGCAGGGGGTCTCTTCTGCAGAATCTTCAATGGGATTTGCCGAACCAAAGTCCAAAACACAAGGAAACATCTTAGTGAATCCTGATTTGCTTAAGGAAATTAACGTTCTCTGTATCGCCCTTTGGACTTAATCTTTGACTAGGCCGAGGGTGGTTACGTGTGCAGAAAAGGATGTAGGAGGCCTGAGACTGCTGTCCTTAGAAAGATCTGCTTATAAGGTTGTCCTGCGACTGCTCTCTGGAAACTTGGATTTTGTGAGAGTTTCCAGCTTTCACTAACTAAGAAGAGTGGTGCATTGTGATAAAACTCTTCACACAAAGGACATTCTATACTGAACACCTGCTTTCTTCCTTAGAGTTTTGGATTCAGGTACATGATAGGCAGAAAGTACCCAGGCAACCAGGATTCAGCAAAGACCTTGGGTGCTGCGTTTCTAATGAGCTTCCCTGATCCACATTTCACAATGCTGTTACCATAGGATGCAAAAGCTGGCACCCCCTGGACGACTGCAGTGGGAGGGGATTCCTGGAAGCTTGTGCCGGCGACCTATAGACTTTGCTCTGTGAGCCTTTTGTCTTTGCTGATTTTGCTTTACATCTTTTGTTGTGATAATTCACAGCGGCAGGTAAGCCTGTGTGCTGAATCCCTTGAGTTCTTACAGAGAGTAAGTGAATCTGGGGGTAGTTTTGGGGACTCTGCCACACAGTTTATCGCCGAGTATTACAGGATGATGCAAGAAAGCGTGGCCTTCAGAACGTGTGCAGGAGCTACCAGAAGATTATTTCTTACACTCAAAGGATTATGTGAGGATATAAGAACTGGGGACGTTGAAGCCCTGCTGCCACCACCAGTGAGGAACTCAGAGGTCCCAGGTGTCTTTTTCTGAAGCTGGGAGAGGAAAGCAGCACCCTGGGAACCACTGTGAAAGGACATTCCTGTACCTACACAGCTCCCATTACATGGGGCATGTGGAAAAACACAGCTCCCATTACATGGGGCATGTGGAAAAACAGTCCATGGAGGCCCATGAAGTCTCATGTCTTAGGTTTTTAAAAAAGAAGCTTCTACCTTAAGAGAAGGAAGGTTAAACCATAGAATATCAAATCCTTATAAACAAGAGAAAAAGGGAAGAAGAAAAGTGATGAACACATTCTCATTTTATAAAAATTGACCAACTACAGGCAAGCTAATGAAGGCATCTATCTTTCTGGAATTCTTCTGTAAAGACTGAAATATCTAATCAATAACTTTCCAGTGACAAAAGGGGTTACACCAGTAGTCCTTCCATTCAGTTCATACTTTTAATATGGATAAATATTTTGAAACATAAATGATAACTTCTCCAATTTTGTCAGAGATCCTGAGTCCACTCAGTAACACCACTCTGAATCCCTTCCTGTACCTCAAAGACAGAAATGAAAGAACCTGGCTCATTAATTTGAAACAGTAACCAAACCTGTTCCTTTTCCTAGCTGAGTTTTCCATGAAAATCCTCAACAGACTCTGTCCTACACGCTCTCCTACCCCAAAAGCTAAGACAAAACTAAAAGCTGTCTCTTTCAAGGGACATATCTTATACAGGGACAATAACAGGGACAATAACAGGGACAATCCTTATTACATTATACAGGGACATATCTTATACAGGGACAATAACAGGGACAATCCTTATTACATTATACAGGGACATATCTTATACAGGGACAATAACAGGGACAATCCTTATTACATTATTCCACTTCCTTATTGCAGATGACTACAACAAGCTTTATGGCAGAAAATAGTTAAATTTCCTCAGCTATAATAAGAATGCATCTTACAGGACCATGTAAAGGCTACAAGTAGCTCCAATCTAATCAATATAAATTTGAATTGGGCCAGCCACTTGTCACTCCTATATACGCATGTACACACACACACACACACACGCGCACACACACGTGCACACACACGCACCTGCACACACACACACGCGCACACACACACGCGCACCCGCACACACACACACCCACCCGCACACACACACACACACACACACAAAGTCAATTTTCATTATTGACATTCTGTATTTGCAAATTTGCCTTCTCACTAGCCCTCATTTTTAACCCCCATATCAATACTTGTGGAACATCTGAAGTCATTTTTGTACATGGGCGGAGCAGCAAAAAATGTGAATCATCCAACCTGAGGTCAAACAGGCAGTGCCCTCCCTTCCTGCCCAGCTCTGTGAGCAACGGTCCTTCTGTGGTCTAGTCAGTTCCATGCTCTTCCTATTTTGGTTCATTTTGAGAGGAACTTTGCTGTTTAAAACAGTCCCCAACTGTAGGGTTGAAGTGCCATGTAGTTAGTTCCTAAGCACAAGGAAGTTGTCGTGTGCCTTGTGGAGAAAATATGTGTGTTAGATAAACTTTGCTCAGGCATGAGCTATGTAGTGCTGTCAGCTGTAAATTCAATGAAAATGAACCAATAATCTATATTAAATAAGGTGTCTTTATACAGAAGTACACATAAAATTATTTATTGATCAGTTGTGTAAACAAAGACTAAGAGAAACCTATCTCTGCAGTTTCCCTAGGAGCAATGTAGGGAAGGTGTTCAGTAGGTGTTAATTCATTGGAATATAACTGCTATGAATAATAGAAATTGTATGTATGATATATACACACACACACGTGTGTGTGTGTATGTGTGTGTGTGCAGATAGATTGACAAGGAGAATTAGAACTATAATTTTGAGAGAAAGAAATTAACACAATTCAGAATATTTTTTACTCTGACATTTTTTTTCACAGAGAGATTGTGGAACGGAATGACTCGCAGAGCTGCAGATTGAAGGTGTATTTTCATCCGACTTTGGTGATTGTGGTTCTAATCTCTCTGGGAAAAAGATATGTCTGGGGTGAGGATGGGCAGCGGTAGAACTGGCTAAACTACCCAGTCACACAGAGTTCGTCTTACTTAAAACTCAACTATTGTCATTCCCCTCAGGGAATCTGACTTCAGTTTGCGTGTTCAGTGAAGCGGCATATAAAAAGGGCTCAATCTCTAAAGTCTACATGGAAGCAGAATGCACCTAGCATCAGATTATTCCTAAAAAGTCTCTTTAAACCAAAATCTGCCATAAAGATGGTAAAGTTCTGTATTGCAATGTATTTAGCACAGATGGCTTTTTGTTCAGCATTACGACAGAGTGCTGCTGTTTCTGCTGAGACCCAGTTGAAGATCTAGAGTTTAAAGCACCAAGCTGTAAAACAGTGAAGCAACTACACACACATACACACACACACACACACACCCCACACACATACAGAATCCTGTCTCTAAAGACAAGAATGACAAGAGTCTCAAAGAAAGGAATCAACAGAGGGGCTCTGAGACTCACATGGCCTCTTGCTGGGCAGGGACACATTGAGTGGACAGATGGGTTGAGGCGTCTGTGTTTTCCCCATTGTACACTATCGCATCTCCTGTTCTGGGATGGACACATACACACTGACTGTGAACGCTAAATGTGCACAGTCCTAAATCAAGATCAGTTATGTGGAGGTGAGGATAATTGTAAATTTCTCTATTTGTTGGCTATAAATATTTGAACAAAAATATTAGAATGCCCGACATTTTAAGTAAGCTGATGTGGGAGATGCCTTCTGGCATGTCAAAAGGAAAGTCCATGATAACAACGATTGTGAAGGCAACATCAAGAATGATAAAGGACTCAACTTCCTGAGCATGTGCGATGTGACCGACGTGGACACATGTGCTTTCCATTTCTTACTTCATGTGAATCTCACCACAATGCTGTCGCGTTATCTATTACTAGCCCCATTTTACAGGTGAGAAAAATGAGACACAGAAGCCTGAAGCTACCCATCCCACAGCACACAGTGAGGGAGTGGTGAAGGCAGAATTTACAGGTGGGCTTTCTGGCCCTAGGGCCCATGCTTTTAATAACTACACTAAAACAAACATCGTGATAATGACATCGTTTGAAGGAAGCACATGCTGATAATAAAGACAACAAAGGAGGAAAGTAAATAGAGTAAGGAATAAAAATAAAATTGTCAGACCCTCAACTTTGCTAAGAAACCTGTATAAATGGAAAGCTTTAGGAAGCCTGCTGCCACATTTATTGCAACTTTTATGGCCTGGAGAATGCTGCCTACTGCATTATTTTCTATATAAATGATGCTTAACAGTTTCAGAGCTTTTCACCCTTTTGGAAATATAATTAAAACTATGGAGCCCATTTAGAGGAAAAAGTGCAAACAACCACAACATTTCAGAAAAAAAAATAAGAGAAAATTGACTCCATAATGCTTATCAGTGAACTGCAGGAGTCTCAGCCTACAGGGTAATCATTTCTGCTCTAAAACTGTTCATGATAGTTTTCTTTCAGATCTCAATGGCAGGAACACCTTCATGGCCTCTTTATGGCTGGTATGTTTTCTTCTCATGGACAGTGAGAAACATGTAATAAATTGTGTTTCCTTTTGCTAGGAAATCCTGAGTTAAAGCTTTACTTCCCTCTCAGGAACCATCAAAGAGTCACAATCTGTATACCCCGGTCCAACATTTCCCCTGGATTTGATCTCCTTTCAATTGTTTTAGCCTTATTTTACAGTTCTTCCATCTATTTCTCTATGTTTCCATGTGTATTATCAAATGCTATTTCAGATGCCAACCATGAGCTAAAGCATATGTTGGAATTAGAGAAACAGAGGGATATACTTATATAAAATAACGCATATAAATGCAATGCTGATTTTTTCTTTCCTTAAGAAGTCTTTAACAATTGCTTGGGAGGAATCTGTTTTTCACTGAAGCTTCAATATTTTCAGATCTTTTAATACCAGGTGTCAAACTTATTCACTGGGATGAATTATAGAAAGTTGCACCACTTTCTTCTGCCTCATTTATTCTCGTTGTAAATATGAGAATTTTAAAAAGTCTTCCTAATTCTTGCTTTCTGACGGATTCTATACAAACAGTTGTGGTGCTGTTCAGTAAACTACTAGAAACATGGGGAGGTGAACTAAGGAGATGGGAACTATGAAATGACCTATTTTAAGAAAATATTATGTGGGAAAATCAGATCTATATCTCTAAGTCAAATGTATAATATATGTGTTTGTGGCTTTTCTCATCACCTGTATTAATCACACTCATCCTAGTTCATATTAAAGATGATCATTTCCTGTTCTCTCCACCATGGCCACCTGGTCCAAGCTGCCATTTTCATGCACCTGGATACCTGCTGTAACCTCAGCTGACCTTTCGTGTGTCCATTCTTGTTCCTTTGGGCCCAGTCTCCTCCCTCACAGCAGCAGAATGAGTCTACTAAAAAGTGAAACAATTTCTGTCACTTCCTGGCCCAAAAGTCTCCAATAGTTTCCTGATGGGTTAGAATAAAATGTAGGTTCTTACCATGGGGTTCCATGTAAGTTTAGGTTTAAACGTTAAACAAAATACAAATTAATTTTTCTCTTGTGTTCATAAAGTCCAGAAGCCATCAGCCAAGGCTGAGGGGTAGTGTAGCTGCAGTGGAGATCCAGGCTTCACTTCTCTTACTGTTCCACTGCGCAGTTTCCATTTCCAAGGAACACCTCATGGTCTAAAACGGCTGCTAGAGCTCCTGTCGTTACTAATGGTTCGTTTTCCAGCCATGACATAGGGACAAAGAAAGGCGACTTCCTCCACTGAAGTTCACTTCCTGGAGTTTACAGGTGCCACCCCTTTTTACATACTAAATCTTAGAACCTAGCTGGGCATGGTGGTGCGCACCTGTAATCCCAGCACTTTAGGAGGCTGAGGTGGGTGGATCATGAGGTCAGGAGATCGAGACCATCCTGGCTAACACGGTGAAATACCGTCTCTAATAAAAATACAAAAAAAAAAAAAAATTAGCCGGGCGTGGTGGCGGGCGCCTGTAGTCCCAGCTACTCTGGAGGCTGAGGCAGGAGAATGGTGTGAACCCGGGAGGTGGAGCTTGAGTGAAGCAAGATGGCACCACTGCACTCCAGCCTGGGTGACAGAGCGAGACTCCGTCTCAAAAAAACAAACAAACAAACAAACAAACAAACAAACAAAAAATCTTAGGACCCAGGCACAGAGCCACACCCTGCTGCAGAAGAGGCTGGCAAAGGCAGTCCTTATTCTGGGTAATCAAGTGCCCAGGAAAACATCAGGAGTTTGCTCCTGAGGAAGAGAAAGGAGAGTAGATACCGGACCCAGCTCTAAACTAGACACACGTGGCTTGCCTGGACCACATGATGAGCTTCAGGACTCTGCCCACCTCCCTTCAGGACCCCTTTCCCACCCTCACTCTGCCCCAGCCACATGGCCGTCTCGCCCTTGTTCTTCCTTCCACGCTCCCAGCTAATTCCAGCCTCTGGGCTTTTGCACTAGCTGTTCCCTTGTCTGGACAGCTCCTCCCCAGATATTCTCTGGCCTCTTCCCTCACTTCACTCAAATATTTGCTCCCAAGTAAACCTCCTTGGGGAAATTTCTCTGCCCACTCCACCGCCAATAGTGGTCTGTCTCCTCACCTAGTTTTATCCTGCACCCTGTCACTCTGTCCCCTCACCTAGTTTTATTCTGCACCCTGTCACTCTCTCCTCACCTAGTTTTATCCTGCACCCTGTCACTCTGTCTCCTCACCTAGTTTTATCCTGTACCCTGATACTGGAGATCTGTTTTGCAATTTAAATAAAAGGAAAAAAGGGAAGATATCTGCTACCCCACCCTCATCTCTGCCTAACTGGAAGCCTTGAAAGAAAATGGCAGTATTTTAAAAACATATTTTAAAAGTTCAGTCTGGCTCCTGAGGAAACCTGCAGGCTCAAGGAGAGTGGCTATCCCAGAATTTCAGGCTGCACATGACTTTTGAAAAGCAAACACATTTTTTTTTTTTCTCACTGAAATTGGCAGTATATTCTTCCTATTGATTTTCCAGCTGAGCTGAAAGAGCTTTAGGCAGGAGGCAGCTGGAGAAAAAGTGCTTAGAAGATCTGTCTGTAAGCGGGCTAAGGTAGAGCTCTCCGCATTGAGAGCAGAGACCTAAGAAGACCCCACACCGCACGGAAAGTTTAACCAACAGGTGGTCTCGCTGCTGCGCTCAGAGCCCAGCCCTGTGGACACAGCTCGGGCGCGCGGGAAGCAGGCAAATGACATTCTCCTAGCGCTCCTGCTCTCAGGAGCCCGGGAACCGTGGACAGAGGCGCAGCCACCTTCCCAGCCTGAGGTGAGACTTTGCTCGCCATCCACGCAACCACGCGTGCCACTAACCGGCGCGGAAAGGCGCGTAGGTGTCTCTCCCGGACCTGGAAGCCTCTCCCTCTGCTACTCATGTGGGTCAGCTTGATTCTACCTGGGCCCAACGTGTGCATGATAATAATGGCAGTGGTTAGCAGCTGCTAAGCTTTTCGTGCGCTTCAGGCGCTGTGCTATGTGCCTGTGCCTAACGTACCCACTAAATTCCCTCTGAGATGAAGTAATTCGTGCTGCAGAGATGGGGGAGTGGGGTGAAAGGCCTTCTGGAAAGCCCAGTTCTGTTCTACATTCCTGTACCCATCCACCAGAGACCCCCAGCCCCTCCTAGCAATCCTCAAACCACATCGGACCGGATCTCGGGTGTCTGTCGAGATGATCCCTCATTTCTGCCAACCTGGGACCCCCTGCGAGCTTCGCTGTGAACGCCTGCTCCCCGGTGGGCACAGCCTGGCTCTCAGGACCACAGCATGGAAGGGAAACAGGTGGAGGGAGACTGGCTCGTCCCTGGGACCCTCCCCGTCTGAGTTTAACTGAACTAGAGTGAGGGAGGCATGGAGCTCCATGGTTGGGGAAAAAGGAGTACAAAGACCCGGGCTCTCCATCCTCATAGTCCCGCCAAGTCCTGGGGAGGGGGAAAGCAAGGGACAAGACCCGTCCGCCACATGCCCCCTGGCGCCGGATCTGCAAGTGATCCTCGGGAGGTCCAGGTAGGCGATAGGGTCCGCGGAGCCCCACAGTATCTACCTATCCAGCGCCCCCGCCCGATCCCCAAGATTAACTCCACGTTCAGTGCGTCCCCTCATCCTGCACCCAGAGAGGCCACGCCACGGATGCCCTCTCTGCCCAGCCTCACCTGTGCCGGGGAAGGCGCCAATCACCGGGTCCAGTGCGCCGCACCAGCGGTGACCGCGTCCTCCCAGCTCGTCGAGTCCCTCGCACCCGTGGCCGTGTGTGCCAGGCGGGCTGCTTCCCCTCGGGTCCTCTTGACCACGGCTCCAGCTCCCGCTGCTGCCCGCGCTGGAGACCTGACAACTTTTCTGAACCGCCGCCTCCAGCTCGCACCCTTCCTGGGCTCCAGGACCGTCCCCTGTGCTCCCCCATCTGCACCGTCGCCGCCCGGATCCGGAGCCGGAGACCGGCCTGGGCGCAGGAGGAGAGAGCGCGCGGGTGGCGGGGAGGGGAAATCGCTCCAGGGCTGCTGCTGGCGGCGCCGGGGACGGGGAGGAGACGGGGCCGCTCTCACCCGGGGCTGGAACTGCCTGTCCGCGTGGACCCGCTCCTCTGGCGCGGAAACTCCGAGTCTGCAGACTCCCGCAGTCCTGGAGACTTCTGCCGGGAACCCGGGACACCAAGAGGGGCCCAGCCCTCCCCCACCTCCCTCCTGACTGTCACTCCGGGCAGGAGGTCTGCGCTCCTCTTCCTCTCGAAATTGCGGGTCACATCTGCGGATGCCAGGACAGCTCGTGCCTTCGGAAATTAAAAATCCCATCCAGTTGATTGGGAACCACCTTCCAGATACACTGAGGAAAAAGAGCAGCGTGCACGACCGTGTGAACAAGGGATGTACACGTGTTTGTATAAATGGACGTGTACCTGCATGTATACATGTGTAGGGGAAAACACTCAAACATGCGGAAACACACCAGAGAAAGGGTAATCGCTCACTGTTCACTCTTATTGACTCATTGAGTCTTTAACACAGTAAGCCTGTGCTAACTATTTAGGTGAAAGTTCCTCCTTTTTCCCACAGCATTGTCCCTGCAACCGCAGGTTTTTAGTTGGTTTGGTTTGGGCTTTGCACCATGGGGCAGGAGAAATCCAAACTTTCCCTCTTCCCCCAGCCTTTTCCGCTGATTTGCACCCTGTGCGCTCTTCTTTCATCGAAGTTGCCGCTGCCACGGCCCAACCAGATGATTTCTGTTCTGGCTTGATCTGCAGGGGGTGTGAGTCGGAGTCTGACCTCTCTCCCAACCCTGCCTCCAGTGAATGAACAGCATTCAGACACCAGCCTCGTCCCCTCCCCAGTCCCCAGGGCAGCACCCTCTGTGTCTGCAGACCGTGGAGGCAAGGCCCAGTCCCCCCCACACACCTAGGGCTGGCTCAGTGCAACCTCAGAAAGGAAGCCTGCTTGCCCACAGTGTCACAGCAGTCTCCTTCAGTGGAGCATCGCAGGGTGTCCTGAGCCAGGAAGGCATTTCAGAAGAAAATAGAATAAAGAAAAACTCCTGTGATTAAATGACAATGAAAGAGATAGATGCTAGCAATGAAGAATCAATTTTTGTCTCCAAAATTGGGCTCAACAGGGCTGAGAGAGGAGGGGTGGGCTTGGACAACCCACTCATCCTGGGAGTATGCCCCTGATACAGCATATTGGAGAGTTCTCGTCCCAGGATGAGCTTGAAAGCCAGCTCACTGGTTTTCTAAGTTAGTTCCATTTGCCTGCAGTGGGGAGAAGGCAGCTGTGGTAACATCTCAGCCAGGCCAGGGTGGGATAGGAATAGCACTGGGGAGTCACAGGGTGGAAAAACCGAAACAACAGCTGAAACAAGAACTACACAAAGAAACCCAGGACAACTGAAAACCCAAAATATGGAACAAAACCAGCCAAAACCCAGTCAGGGTGACAGGCCCACGACTCTTCTGGGCGAACCCAATTAAGGGAGAAAGGGGGCATTCTTGGGGAGTCCCTGAAATCCCCTCTGTATTAGTCTGATCTCATACTGCTAATAAAGACATTCCTGAAGCTGGGAAATTTATAAAGGAAAGATGTTTAATGGACTCACAGTTCCACATGGCTGGGGAGGCCTCACAATCATGGCGAAAGGCAAGGAGGAGCAAAGCCATGTCTTACATGGTGGCAGGCAAGAGAGCGTGTACAGGGGACTCCCCTTTATAAAACCATCAGATCTCATGAGACTTATTCACTACCATTTAAACCACCTCCATGATTCAATTATGTCCACCTGACCCCGCCCTTGACATGTGGGGATTATTGCCATTCAAGGTGAGATTTGGGTGGGGACATGGCCAAACCATATCATTCTCTTTTTCTGGAACACCTAATGATTGTTCAACCCCCTAATTAAAGAAACACCAATTAAATCGGAATGCTGGGCGGTCACAGGAGAACCGGGAAAATATGAAGCAGCAATTTCACATAACTGCAGGAAAGGAGCTGTTAGAATTAGTGACAAGGACAAAGACAAGCCTGGGCTGATAAGACCCCAACAAACAAGGTGGGGGGCCAAGCTGGTTGAGACCAGCTGGATCTGACATGGTGATGGACTTGACTTATGCCCTACCCCAGACCTAATTGTACACTCGTTACCATCCAAAATCACAGACCCACGAGCACCATGATATATTTAGTATAAAAATGGGTGGCACTCCAATTCTAAGAAATCCCTACTTTTTTTTTTCCCTAGAAAATATCATGATTATTCCACTGCCTAGTTAGAAGAGCCTATAAAATTAAACATACAAATTCTGCCGTGTGCTTCTCACTCTCCCGAGCACGCCTGCACTTCTCTCTTACGTGTGTACTTTTGCTTTACAGTAAAAGCTTCTTGCCTTTTGCTTTATTCTGATTTGTCATCGAATTCTTCTCTCCATGGTGTCAAGAACCTGGACACTGCTGGGGCTAGGGTCCCACTGGCATCCAGATAGCCTCCTGAGCCCTTTGGCAACAAAAGGGTAATTGCAAAATGTGGCTTTCAATAGGTCTGCGTAGAAAACACACACACACACACACACACACACACACACACACACTGCTGAGAATTTCCCAAGACTCCTTTGATTTGCGTAGCCTACACATGACCTTGGGAAGCAGTTGCGGTTATAAAGCAGATGGAGACTGTCTGATCTTCCTAAAGCAACAGAAATATGTTATTCTCTCTCTCTCCTTCCCTCCCTTTCTCTGACACACACACACAAACACACACACACACTTGCACACTTAAATATTGCTCTCCTCCTCAGTCCACTGAGAAATAAAACATAGCCCATCATTTCCAGCCAATGGACTGGGGCCTCATCCAACCTTCCTTCCTTCTAGAATATGAACCACGAAGCTGTAAAGTTGTGCCCAGAGTTCCCCAGCTCTCTCTCGTGTGCGTTTACTTGCTGATTATCACTTGATCTTAGCCGAAAGGCCGAGAAGCGATATTTGCCGATTCTCTATCTCTCAGGTCCTCCGGCCCGGCCCCCGTGTGAGTTCCCTGGAGTGTGACTAGAGGAAGCAGTGCTTTCACAGTCTCTCCAGCGGGCCGGCCACAGTGTGCATCACAGGACCGTTTGTTGCCTGAATGACTCCTGTGAAGCCATACAGTGTTAGCTTCATTTTAACGATGGAGACACCGAGAGGCAGACATGTCAAATTAAAGTCATCTACCTTGCAATATTAGTAGTATCTTTAGACCTGCAGATGCTCTTCTAGGCATAATACTTGAAGTAACTTATTTAATCTTTATGGAAACCCTAAAACTATGTACTCTCATAATACCAATTTTACACACAAGAAAACAAATGCTTAAAGCAAATGCTTAAAGAAGTCCAGTTACCTACTTGCTCAAGGTCACACGGCTGGTAGGTGATGGAGCCGAGACTCCAACTCAGATGGTCTAGCTTCAGAACTCATTTACTAGATGATTCATTTATTTATTTAATTTACTTACTTATTTGAGATGAGGCCTCACTCCCTTGCCCAGACTGGAGTGCAGTGGCACAGTCACAGCTCACTGAAGCCCTGATCTCCTGGGCTCAAGCGATCCTCCCACCCCACCCTCTAAGTAGCTGGAACTGCAGGTGGGCACCACCTTGCCTAGCTGCTGTTTTATTTTTTATTTTTAGCAGAGATGAGGTCTCACTATGTTGTCCAGGCTGGACAATTTTTTCCTCCTCAGCTTTATTGAGGTAAAATTGAAAAATAAAAATTATATATATTTATGGTATACAGCAGGATGTTTTGCTAGAGGTATACATTGTGAAATGATTAACACAAGCCAATTAACATGTCCATCTCCTAGCCTAGTTACCATTGGGGAGGCCTTTGGTAGCATTTAAGATCTACTGTCTTAGCAAATTTTACCTACACAGTCCACGTTGGTTAACTATAGTCACCATGATGTCTAACAGAGCTCCAGAGTCTATTCATCCTAACGGAGACTTTTACCCTTCAACCCACATCCCCTGTGACCTCTGCCCCAATAGGCAGCTTGGCGCTCAGTTATTTCTGGAAGT
Source organism: Theropithecus gelada (assembly GCF_003255815.1). Classification (NCBI taxonomy): domain Eukaryota; kingdom Metazoa; phylum Chordata; class Mammalia; order Primates; family Cercopithecidae; genus Theropithecus; species Theropithecus gelada. Next base: position 85,954,813 of record NC_037679.1, on the reverse strand, counting down.
TGGCTCCTACCTGGACTGCAGCACACACCACTGGTCTCTGTTGACTCCCACTTGTTAGTACATTTGAGTCAAGTTTCACTCGCTTCAATTTTCTACTTAAACGAAGATAAATTATGTTTTGTAACTTTTACTTCACAAGACAGAAAAGCCCCCAGACCCCTGTGCTGTTCTGGAGTCAGTGCTTTCCAGGAAACAGCCTCTGTGGAAATCGATCTTCCATGAAGGGTAGCAGGAGCCCAGCCTCCCCAGGTGAGATGCAGATGCCTCTTACCTTGTGAGATCAGCTTGAAGATTGATGCCCAAATGCCCATTCTCATCACTTATCCTGGCTCCATCCTGGTCTCTTCATGAACCGTCATGCAATCATCATCAATATAATTTCTTAGTCCATTCTCTCAGTTTCAAGGTCAGCAAATTGTCCATTTAGATGCATTGTGGCTTAATATGGCTTAATAAGATTTGTATTAGATTACAAGTAGAATGAACTCAAATTGTGTTACAAAGGGAATTCATTCACCACCCTGAGAGTCCCTTTATTCAATTTGTACGCCTACCATAATAGCTAGCACGTATAAGTGCTTATAAACAATGGACACTATTTCAAGTGGTTTTTTACAAGTATTAACTCATTTATTATTGTTATCATTTTCATTTGTCTATTTTTGAGACAGAGTCTCACTCTGTCGCCCAGGCTGGAGTGCAGTGGTGCAATCTTGGCCTACTACAATGTCTGTCTCCTGGGTTCAAGCAATTTTCCGGCCTCAGCATCCGGGGTAGCTGGGATTACAGGCATGCACCACCATGTCCAACTAATTTTTGTTTTTTTAGGTAGAGACAGGGTTTCACCATGTTGGCCAGGCTGGTCTCAGACTCCTGTCCTCAAGTGATCCACCTGTCTCGGCCTCCCAAAGTGCTGGGATTACAGGCATGAGCCACTGTTCCTGGCCGACTCATTTACTATTTGCAACAACCTTATGGCATAACTATGTTTTCTATTTTCTTTAAAGGTAAGGAAATTGAGACATAGAGGATTTAAACAAATTACCTACAAATAAGTCCCAAGACGTTGCCAAAATTGCCCCTGTTGAAAACAACTAAGTTAGACCTACCACACTGTTCTGCATTCTACGAATAATCTCTGTTAGAAAACATTGAGATTCAGAGGAAAATTTTCAATTAGTGTATTCTTTTGGCACTTGGAATGATGCAATGATCATTCCTTGATTTTTATTAGAAAATATTCTGGTGTATTTTCTTCTATAGATTATTTATTTCTTCCAAGCTAAAGCTCAGCCTACATACAGTTACCAGTGTCCTGTGAACACCAGCTGGTGTGTGTGGCTGGCAGAGAAAGAAAAAGGAAGAAAAAAATACCAAATTTCCTTGTCTGGACCTTGAGTTCTGCGTTAAGGTAGTAAGCACATTCTAAATCCTAGAGTGGCAGCAAATTGAGTATATGTTACACCCCTTCATGTCTTCAACAGGAGAGGCAGTATTTAGCCTCCAAGAGGCACTGGATGTCTGATTTATGAGTAAAGGTTGTGGCGGCCTCCAAGGGTGATCTGTCTTCAATAAACAGTCCATAAATAGTGCTGTCATTTAAAGTAGCAGCCTTAATGTAGCTCAAGAATCTGATCTTTGATCTTTGTGGCACAAATGGGTTAGCTGTTAGACTGAAGAGTCCAAGAGAGGCAAGCTCAGGCCAGCTGAAACTAGAACAGCATAGAGGGAAAAAGGAAAGAGATTCTTTTGCTCACCTTCCCTCTGTAATTCATGTTGACCATAAATCACTAGGTTTGACATGATGTTTATTAAATGGTAATAAAACACCCCATGTGTCAGTCAGGGTTTAATCAGAGAAGCAGCACTTCTATTCACATTATGAAATCAGGGATATATTTAGAATGAGTGCTTGTAATATTTGGGGGAGAAGGGCAAGTGTTGGAAGGCCCGAGGAAAACCGCCACTCAGTCCTCCTGGAACACTGGAGCAAGCTGAGGTTGAGTGGATGAGTAGGAGCTTTCGGGGTGTATGGGGAGTAGGCAGGCCTAGCTGCAGAGTGGGCTGTGAAGGGCAGTGCAGGGAAAGCCTGTAGAATGCTGTCCTTTCGAGTTGCTGCTGCTTCTGTAGGTCTGCAGTCAGACTTGTGGCAGTCGGATTGGCCCTTTGTTGGTCAGGAAATCTGGCAATGGACAAGAAGAGCAGGATAAAGATTAAAGAAAAGCGTTGTAAAACCCGCTGGTACCTTGCTAGCTCTTAGCTGCCACCTGTACCCACAATGAACTTCAGTGATCAGTGACTGTGCTTTCATTTTTACTATCCAAATCACATCTAAATTTATTTGGTTGGCCAGTCATCACCTGGAAACAAACAGGATAAGAGATTCAGGGAAATATGATTCCAGCTTAACCAGGTTGACTGAGTGCAAAGCTCTTCATCCATTGACAAGGCAATGTTCAGAAATGGGACCATCCTCTTCTCGTGAAGCCTGTTTAAAGGATATATGGAGGATAGCATTCACCCTTTAATAACCTAAGGTAAGTGTGTCACATATTTTTGTAACAATAAAATGATAGCTTTTCATGTAGCTATCTTTTTGCAGAATTCAAATAATGTTCTTGAAAAGCAAGACAGAACCTACCAAAGACTATTCAACTTCAACATAATGGAGAAACTAGGAAAATACTATTAAGTAATTGAAAAAAAAAAAAAAAAGGTAAAATAAAGGACACTCTCAGGTGCTTCAAGTCATCTGAGAACAACCAGTTTTGCTTACCTCCCTCTCCCCCTGACACATACATGTGCACAAACACTTCACCTGAGAACAGAACATCACTCCCACTTCTTTATGTCCCAGGCTATCCTTGTGAGAAAGCTGGCCTTTTGAGAAAGGGAGATGCAGGCAATTACAGGAGGCACAGGGAATTCATTCTGCTGCTACTGCTGTGTGTTGAGACCTGGGGGAGAAAAAGTGATTGGCATTACTCCTGTGTATTGACAATGGCAGTGGGGGAACGTATCGCTTTTTAAGTGAATACCTCTATTTAGCTTGTAATGGGTGTATCAGCTGAGCTATCATGTAAAAACCATCAAGGATATTTGTAGTTATACTATTAAGACTCTTAAATAGTCTAAGGAAAAAAGAATTTATTGGCTCATAAAACTGAGGTTTAGGGATGATGATAGCTTCAGGTATTGTTTCATCTAGGAGTCAAATCAAATGATCACTTCTCTGTCTTGGTTATTCTCTTCCCCCATCTACAAATTTTGTTTCTCTTTGCATATTGATTTATTTTCCTCTATAAGGATTTAGTCCCTCTAATCCTTCCCTTTCTCATCTTTAAAATGGAAATATTAAAAATGCATATCTCACAAAATGATTGTGGGGATTCAGTAGATCATGTATGTACAATGCTTAGCATAATGGCTAGAATATAGGAAGTGGTCAAAAATATTAGCTATCATCATCATGATCATTATCAATATCATCATGATGATCATGATCATCATCACCATCATCATCATCACCACCATCATCATTATCACCATCATCATGACCATTATCATGATCATCATCACCATTATCATCAACAGCATCATTGCCATCTTTGTTACTATCATCATCATCACATCATCACCATCATCATCATCACCATCACTGTCATCATTACCATCATCATCATCACCATTAGCATTACCATCATTATCACCCAATAAAGGAAAGGCCAATAAGATAAAACATATTATTGTAACACCAATCTAAATATTTATTTTGACTTTTTAAATGACCTATTGAAGGCCAAGGAACCACCACAGGTTAAAAAGGAAGGGAAAAATATTAATTCATATCACAGCATGAAGAATGTCACCGGAATGAGCAGCTGAGCATCTTCAAATACCTGGAGGGCAGTGATTAACCTTAATAGTAAGCTCTGTGTCTGTTGCTCTCAAGAGAAGAGCCCAGGGACCCTGATAAGACATCTGCTTACAGACCACAGAAATTAGTCACTGATATGGTTTGACTCTGCCTCCCCACCCCATCCAAATCTCAGGTTGAATTGTGAGCCCAAATGTTGGAGGTGGGGTCTGGTGGAAGGTGATTGGATCATGATAATTGTTTCTAACAGTTTATCACCATTTCCCTAGTGCTATCTTGTGATAGAGTTCTCATAAGATTCGGTTGTTTGAAAGTGTGTAGCACCTCTCTCTTTGCTCTCTCTCTCCTGCTGGCCATGTGAAGACGTGCTTGCTTCCCCTTGGCCTTCTGCCACAATTGTAAGTTTCCTGAGGCCTCCCCAGAAGCAGAAGCCTGTACAACCCCCAGAACTATGAGCTGATTAAACCTCTTTTCTTTGTAAATTACCCAGTTTCAGGTATATCTTTATAGCAATGTGAGAATGGACTAACACAGTCACTAAAAATAATCAGCACTGATGGTGGAAAAGAGATTTTAAAAAAAGAAGGCCAGGTGCAGTGGCTCACACCTGTAATCCCAGCACTTTAGGAGGCCAAGCTGGGTGTATCGCGAGGTCAGGAGATCGAGACCAGCCTGGCCAACATAGTGAAACCGCATCTCTACTGAAAATACAAAAAATTAGCCGGGTATGGTGGTGGGCACCTGTAATCCCAGCTACTCAGAAGGCTGAGGCAGGAGAATCTTTTGAAGCCAGGAGGCAGAGGTTATAATGAGCCAAGATCATGCCACTGCACTCCAGCCTGGGTAACAAGAGTGAAACTCTGTCTCAAAAAAAAAAAAAAAAAAAAAAAAAGAGAACACACAATAGCTGAATGTTTCAGGGGTTTCAGATAAGGCTAACACTAGAGTCAGAAGTCAGGTCAATACAACATTCTCCCATTTATTCTATCAAGATGGGGACCAGAAACTACTCCATCTCTGTATTTTATGAGGGTTCTCTGTTCTTGGGGGATAAATTCCCAATTCAAAATCCTCTTTCTTTAAGAGAAAAATATTTAATGCCAACTGAACAAAAGGAATCCTCTCTCTCTCTCTTGCTATCTGTTATCTACTGATCTTAATGAGGGTGCTGGAAAATATTGCCTGTATTTTATTTTGTGAATTACAGATATAAAAATATTTATCCAATATTATGTACTGTCATCAGAATTTCATGTGACAGAGGACATTTTTTTCTTATGAAAGATGTGAAATACAAAATAGCAGAATAGAGAAAATTTATAGGCAAGAAAGGAATCATAGCAACCTCAATATACTCATCATTGTACCCATTTTTGTTATCTTCTTCAAAACCTATGAAAGTTTCCTAATGTCCATTGCAGATCAGTGAATACAGAAAAACAGACAACTTGTATTAAGAGAAAGTGGGTTTTGGTCTAGGTACTGCCACTTTCTGACTTAACTTGTTTCTCAATTTTCCTTAGTTTCCCTTTATTAAAACTCTTCCTTATCCATCTTCTAGCACACACACACACACACACACACACACACATACACACACACAAACATGCAAGAATGCACCCAAGGCAGCCAGCTCATTTCAGGGAGAGAGGCTGCTACATACTGCATACCTATGCAGTTTGTCAAGGACAGGAGAGTTTGAACTCTACAATCTAACTTTGGCCATAAGTGAAATAGAACTTGGGGGAAGATAGTGGTGATTCATTGATTTCGTCTGATTCTCTGAAATAGAAGAGGAAAAACTACCAGAATAGCCAACATGATTTTCAGGAAGAAGCACAGAAGTAGGAGTTGAGATTTGGCTCTGAGATGACAAAATAAAAACTAGAGTTAAAGTAGCAAAAACATAGTTATTGTCTTAGTACAGAAACAGGCAGGTTGATGGAACATAAATGAATTCCCTCTATGAAGAAATTTATTATTATTTTTTTACATTCTGAATGATTTGTTGCTGTTATTGTTGTTTTCCCTAAATGGGTCCTGCCTTACTGACTAAATCGTTCTCTAAATGAGGGAGAGGATAGAACAGAAGACACCGGGCTTTGTGTGCAGAGCTTGGCATCAAGGAGGACCAGGCAATAGACGTGGCTTCTGATTTGTGGTTGCAAATGGGCTTCCTTTCCTCTGTTAGAGTTTGCACAAGTTGTTCCCTCTTCATATGGCAGAGAGGAGGTTCTCATTCTAAAGCCAGCCAGATCAGAGCAATGACTGTGCTCCCAGTGGGGAATAGTATTGGGTTCACACATGACAGGATGTTTCTAGGATTTGCATCAATTTTCTCTTTGAAAGGTTATGAGCCAGCTTTCTAATCCTCTATAGAGTTTGCAAAGTGTTCTAAAGAAACTTTCCTTCCTTCTTCCTCTCTTCCCTTCCCTTCCCTTCCCTCCCCTCCCTTCCCCTCTCTTCCCCTCCCTTCCCCTCCCTTCCCCTCCCTTCCCCTCCCTTCCCCTCCCTTTTCTTCTTTCCTACATCTCCCTGCAAAATGTTCACAGGGTCAAAAGTGCTCGATAATGGTTTACAGGGCAGACTTTTAAGAGAGAGACATCCATATTGGCTCAACTGACTAAGCACCAACTCTGTGCTGAGCGCTGCTTTAAGAGTCGTACTTTTATCATCTTACTTAACTACCACAACCTCTCGTTCTTATTTAACAACAGCAACCTTCCTCATCCCGTTTGAGGGATGAGGAAAGTGAAGCTTGGTGCTCAAGAACTTGTTCGATGTATAGTTAGAGAGATAGTGGTGGGGCTGGGATCTAAAATCAGACGGGTCTGGTTCCAGGTCCCAAGTGTTTGAGACACCATAGTACGAGATGAAGTGCTAAGATCACTTCAAGCATGATGCAGGGAGGTATTGCAGGAAAGTGGCGTGAGTTACATTTGCACCACAGATGACTGACCTGTGGTGGATTACTGTGCCAGGGAGATTATTTTCCTCTGTGCTGCCTCACTACCAGGTGGTTGTTAGAGTTCCAAATGATAAAGGGAAAGAAATAGCTCTAGCAGCCAATCACGCACATTCATATGGAAACATTCCCTGTGACTCAGTGGTGCATTAATAATGTCTGTAGCTGCAAACCAGAGAAATAAAACTCACAGAGTCTCACGTGGCATGGAGCATTAGGAATTTCACTATCAAGAAGTATCATGGGGCTGGACGCAGTGGCTCACGCCTGTAATCCCAGCACTTTGGGAGGCCAAGGCCGGTGGATCATTTGAGGTCAGCAGTTCGAGACCCGCCTGGCCAACATGGTGAAACCCTGTCTCTACTAAAAATACAAAAATTAGCCAGGCGGTAGTGGCGCGACTGTAATCCCAGCTACTCGGGAGGCTGAGGCAGGAGAATCACTTGAGCCTGGGAGATGGAGGTTGTGGTGAGCTGAGACTGGACCACTGTACTCCAGCCTGGTGACAGAGTGAGACCCTGTCTACAAAAATAAAAAATAAAAATAAGAAGTATCCTAGTAGGGCAGTTTGGAAATAGGCTAATTTTTAACAGCTCAAAGGTGTCAAATTGGTTCAGATTCTTTCTGTGCTTTTGCTTTGCTGTCTTCATCTTGTTGACTAGGTCCTTAGGCTGACTCCCTTACAGTCAGCAGAATGGCTGCTCGTGTTCCGGGGATTTTGTCACAACTGGACAGGTATTCTACGTGTCTCCTTTTATCAGTAAGAGAACTTTTTTAAAGGAAATTCCCAGCAGATGGAAATTTAAAGGAAATTCCCTTTGCATCTCATTGTCCAGAACCAGGTCTCATGCCCAAGGGGAGACAGCACGAGTGGTTTAGACAATTCTGGGTTTACCCCTGGGGCAGGGGTGGGGTCACCTTCCATGAAGGGTGAATGGACTTTGGTTAAGAAGCCAATTGTCCTGCCTTGTGAGTTAAATAATTTTGAAGCAAAGAGTAGAATTATTCGGGAGTTCACCTTCAGCTGTCTTTCCGTTGTCCCTGTGACATGGTCTGCAGTCCCTAAAACACACAGCTGAGGCATATTTTACACACCAGCAGAACCTGCCCAGTGATCTGCTGCTAGCAGCCCAAGTGAGTTCTCAAAAGGCTGAATTATTTCTTTTACCCAGACCAGATCCACCTTGGACAGTGAAAAATTTATTTATCACTCAAGTTGCCATAGCTATTTTTTAAAAAGACCTGCCAGGAACACTTAAAAATATTTTTCTGTTGGTGTCTGTTGAGAAACCAGGTGATTACTCCTGAATTTGGGTAGTTCTGCTCTGGATTTACACTACAGATTATTGGGAAGAATATGTTTTGTTTAAGTGGAATTTTGGTGCCAATCTACTCTGTAGACGCTCACCCGGGACCCCCCTGCTTGTGTGTGGTGCGTGTTACGTCTCTGGCAGACATCTTTGGGTTTTGAATTGTAATCAAGGAATGTCTAGGCACACGTGTTTTGTTCTTCTTTAAAAATTTTTCATCTTTATTTCCTTTTTTGTGGAGAAAAGGAGCTTGCTATGTTGCTGAGACCACATGTGCTTTTTCTTTTTGCGTTGTTTTATTTTATTATTTTTATTTATTTATTTATTTTTGAGACGAAGTCTTACTCTGTTGCCCAGGCTGGAGTGCAGTGGCACTCTCTTGACGCATCACCACCTCTGCCTTCCATGTTCAAGCGATTCTCCTGCCTCAGCCTCCCAAGTCGCTGGGATTACAGGCATGCACCACCACGCCTGGCTAATTTTTGTAATTTTAGTAGACACGAGGTTTCACCATGTTGGCCAGGCTGGTCTCGAACTCCTGACCTCAGGTGATCCTCAGCCTCCCAAAGTGCTGCGATTACAGGCATGAGCCACCGCGCCCAGCCCACATGTGTTTCTTCTATCAACAACTTTTAAAAAGGAAGGGAAGGTTATCACAAGATCACTGAGTATTGAGCCTGCTTGTGCCTTGTGACCACAGCCCTTCAGTGAAAAGGGCTGACGCATTTGATTATGGAATCATCAGGCGTTGTGCTGGAGAAACTAGTTTAAAACCTCAACACATGAGTTTTGCAAATGTAGCCCTTAGAATTTAAATCAGTACCATGTTTCCTACCTTTTCCCCAGGAAAATACACCATGCATTCACAGAGCCCTCCAGGCCTTGAGTCTTCCTGCTTTTCAATTGCTTATTTACTGCCTATCAACAAACTGGTTGCCAGTGTCCAGCCATAATTATCCTTGGATCTTGGTTATAATTTTAGGCTGAGGAGAGGTTCTCTGCAATATCATGAATTACTCTTGGGCTCTTACGGAAGATTCTAAGCTAGAAAGCTTGTATTTGGGGAATTAAATACAGTGCTGAATATTCATGCTTTTTAAAAAAGATTTTTTTCTTTCTTTAAATGTCAGCTTTTCTAGTGCATGACTTCATATTTGTTTATAGGTCATGGGCTATAAAATTTCAGCCTATAGAGCTCACAAAAATTGGTCAAATTAATTTAAAATAGTGTGTTGGGTGAACCTAAGAATTTAAACTTAAATGTATATTTTCTTTTACATTTAGGAGTAGAGAGGAAGAGGTTTTTTTTTTTTTTTTTTTTTTGGTATGACCTATTAATGTATGCTAATAGAGTAAAAATGTCATAATGCTGAACAAAATCTGAGATCTATCTTGTGAGCTCAAATAATCTTTGACTTCTTTTTGAGAATAAGGTCAAACATCAAAGAGATGCCAGACAAGAGGTATCACTGCTTCTATTAGTCTGACCTCATGAGGAAAGACGGGTGTTGGTGAAGGGGTAGAGAAGTCCCCCACCAGGCCAGAGTCAGAGAAAGAGCCCTAGGCTGCTGCTTAACAAATTTCTCAGCCCTCCATCCCTCCCTTCTCCCTTGCTTCCTTCCTGGCCTTCACCCTATATGGCTTTGTCCTCTCTCAGTGTATCCAATGTGCATATAAAGTCCCACACTCCTTAAATAGATCATTATTTAGAGGAAACTTCCAAAGTGAAGCAGCCTCCAGCCAAGAGGCCAAGAGCTGTCTTTGTTATTCAAGCTAGGCTTTCATTGCCTGGACCTTGGAAAAGCCATTCGACCTCGGGGTGCCAGTTGGCCCAACCACCAAATAAAGTGATTGCTGCTGGCTCTAACATACTGTGATCTGTTTTTGTAAATAAATGATTTAAATACCTCCTAAGATGAAAGGAATGTGCATTTTTGCCTAAGATAGAATTATAACCTTCAGATATAATTAGATTGATTATAGTGGTCTAATTTAACACTTGAATTCCTCAATCATTTATATCCTATGTTATTTTAAAACTCCCACTTCCACCCTGGAAATCTTTTACCAACTGTGACTCGGGGTGGTGCAGAGGGAATGAAACGTAGTGGTCTCCATTTTTGACAACTCAGGCCTGCAGGGGTTGATAGGAAGGCCATGTAGATCTAAAACTAAGATATATATATATCTTCACTTTCTGTGGCGAGTGTGCAAGATGCAGTGAGCAAGTTAGGCTTGCGTTATTTGGTTCATGCTGTGGCTTGGAGATGACACTCAAACAATGTACACTAGAGTTGAGAAAATTTAGAATCTAAAAAGCAAATCCAGAGATGTTATTTGAACGGAAGGGGTGGGGACAGGGGTAAGGCCTGAGATGAATAATATCCATTTCACTGTCTTCACTTCAATCCTGTCTTCCTTCCATGTAGCAGTGTCTATGGGGCAAGGGAATGTGTCTGCTTATACTGCCATAAGGCTCTAATCATCACTGCCGGCACAGAACCTCAGCAAATCTCTATGCAAAACAGTTTTCTGAGCTCTGGGCTTCACTTGTGCCCAGGAACTCTAACCTGGGCTGGATAGAGAACAGCCCCACATCATCCATTCTATCCTCTGGATACCTCCTTCTCAATTCTCCCCCTTGCCAACAGTCCTTCCTCCTCCTGTATTGAGCATTTGTGCACACAATTTGGCTTAGAAGTTGTATATCCTCAAGTTATATTTCCCAGAGTCATTGCTGTTTTTTTTTTAAAAAAGAGATGTTCACAAACTGTCCAAATCAACAGAAAACCACAAACCCCATGTTCTCACTTATAAGTGGGAGCTAAGTGATGGGAACACATGGACACGTAGAGGGGAACAACACACATCGGGGCCTACTGGAGGGTGGAGGGTGGGAAGAGGGAGAGTATCAGGAAAAATAACTAGACGGTCCTAAACGTAATACCTGGGTATGAAATAATCTGTACAACAAACCCTCGTGACACAAGTTTACCTATAAAACAACCCTTCACACGTACTCCTGAACTTAAAATAAAAGTTTTTTTTTAAAGACCGTAGAAAGAAAAAGAAACTGTCCAAATCAGGACAATTTGGAAAGCAGCTGGTCTTTGAGGTATTTCTGAGGAGCAACAGTAACATACAGGGTGGGGTCGATGGTCTCCTTGCTTGAATTTGCACCGAAGTTAAACACAGCCACTGTGTCTTTCCCAATCTCTGCTCTGAAGATGTTCTTTACATCATTCAATTCCTTTAAAATTGGAAGATGTGAGACCATTTCAAGGTTAAAATTCACTGTGACATAGATTTATTTTTCTTTTTTTAGCTAGGAATACTCTAGACCAGGTAGAATTTATTTTAGGTTGTTGAACAAAGTACCACTTTGGGCTACCTGGTTCTATATAGTCTATATTTATAGAAATTTACATGTACATTTGCTATAGTTGATAATTTGGCAATAAATGTTCAATGACAGAATAATCGTTATATGTCTACAGTGTGTCAATTTGCTTCCTAGTCTGCAAAAGTACAGTCTTGTTCTACATCTAGAAGAGATGTAAGACAAAACACAAACACACAACACAAAACTATTTTGTTTTCTAACAATTGAAATGATTTCTAGTCTTGGCATTGGCTGAGAAGAGTGTGTTTAGAATATTTTTACATAAAGTGATTTTTTTTGTTGTCGTTATTATGTTTACCTTCATAAAGAAACTGAAAATGTTGTTTTGCAGATTGTTTAAATAAAATAAAGCATTATCCACATGGCTTGTAAACATTTTAAAACTATAATATAAGAAGTGGAGCTGGCCAGGTGCAGTGGCTCATGCCTGTAATCTCAGCAGTTTGGGAAGCCAAGGTGGGCAGATCACTTGAGGTCAGGAGTTTGAGACCAGCCTGGCCAACATGGTGATACCCAGTCTCTACCAAAAATATAAAAATATACAAATTAGCCAGGTATGGTAGGTGCCAGAATCACTTGAACCTGGGAAGCGAAGGTTGCAGCGAGCTGAGATTGTCCACTGTACTCCAACCCGGTGACAGAGTGAGACTCCTGCCTCAAAAAAAAAAAAAAAAAAAAGAAGTAGGGCTAATATGTCCAATGAAATTGAATATGGAGATATGAAAGAGTTTTGTAATTTCACATGCTCTGTTGTGTCACCCGGAACAAACAACAAATTACAGTAGGAACTAATGAGTCTAAGTATCTACAGTCATCTTTTGAAAGAATGAGGCTTCGTTCTGTCCAGCCACCTAGTAGCTGAGGCTGGACCAGTGATGGGGCTTGGAGGGTTTGCAGAAAAATGTTAACATAGCCAGAGACTGCTCTTCTTAGAATGGTCTGCTTGCTGGCCATTGGCTGGTGTCTGGTACTTTGCAGTTGAGCTATTCCCTAAGTGATAATAATGACTCGCTGTTTTTAGAACGTTTGTGCCAATCATGTGGCTTTTGCTGAACATCTGGTTTCTTTCTGTGAATCTGAAGTTTTGAAACATGATTGGCAGAGTGCCTATGTCAGCAGGTCCAGATAAAAACCTTGGGCTTCCCTGGGCCTAAATCTTGTGAACATTTTGCAGAAAAGCTCACTCCGTGTTACTCTCGTATGGGAGGAAGAAACCATGAGAAAGACTGCCTATGAATTCCTCCAGACTCCCACGGTGTCTTTGTCCCTTACAATCTGCCTGTGTTGTCTCGTTTTGCTGCTGTAACAAATCTTAGCCATAAGTACAACTCTATGCTGAGCCGCTTGAGTATTTCTAGTGACACTCTGAACATCAGGGTCCCCAACACAGAGGGGAGCAGTCCAGAAAGTAAGCATGGTTACCTCTCAGAACCCCACATACATCAACTTCAGGACATCAAGATCTGGGCAGAGGGGAAGAGTCTTGGGGAATCATCTCCCTGTGATTTGCATCCTGTACTGGCAATGGAAAGACCATAGAGCTCAATGAGGCATGAAATGGAAATGCTGTAGGAAGGAAGTAATAGATGAATGTAAAATGGTGTGGTTTTGATGGATAAGGTTATGGTTTTGATGGATTCTAATGGAAAACAGAGTAAAATATATATGAGAGGTCTGAGTATACACCAAATATTTCATTTGAACTTTTGTCTTCTGAGGAGAAAAACTGCTAAAATGTGCAAAATGTTCCTTTTTTTTAAAAAAAACTGTAAGGTTAGAAATGTGTAGAAATATTAAAGGGAAGGTTCTTTTTTTGAGATGGAATCTCACGCTGTTGCCAGGCTGGAGTGCAGTGGCGCAATCTCGGCTCACCACAACCTCTGCCTCCCGGGTTCAAGTGATTCTCCTGCCTTAGCCTTCCAAGTAGCTGGGATTATAGGCAGGTGCAACCACGCCCAGCTAATTTTTGTATTTTTAGTAGAGACGGGTTTCGCCCTGTTGACCAGTCTGGTCTAGAACTCCTGACCTCAGGTGATCCGCCTGCCTTGGCCTCCCAAAGTGCTGGGATTACAGACGTGAACCACCGCACCCAGCCTCTTTTTATCCCAAATTCCATTAATTTTTAATACTTCTGAATATGGGATACATTATTGTCACGTTAGGTTTATTCCACTGCAAAAATATCCATATTGAAAATGTATAATACTCGACTCCCCAGGCAGCTACCTGTCCCTGTGGTACCTTTGTAAAGTTAGAAAAAGCATCCCTTCCTCAAAGAGTTTGACTGCCGTCTTTCTGAAAATGGTTATAATTAATACTGTGCCATATTTCATTAGATGTAAGATGCTAGCATTGGTCAGACTTACTCTTATTTTATATACCACTAAGAAAAACAAATGCTGCCTACAAGATGAATTAGTTGTAAGATGCCTCCTCATCTTACAGATAATTGATGAAATATAAATGAATGAAGCTAAAATACAGGATGTGAATTTTGTCTTGTTAAAACATACCCCTCTGCATGTGTGTGCCTGCTAACTTCTCAGATCTTGTCTTCAATACTGTGTGCCTTTCAGAATCCTGACATTCCTTCATTTACCAAACACCTGAGCACAGACCATAGGTGCCAGCATCCCACATCCTACTAAGAGTCATAAGTATATCAAAACCCAGTTCACAGAGTGGAGCCTATGTTCTGTAGCAGCCAGTACCAGGAGTGAGAACATATCCTTCGATTTGGAAAGGGGCAGTCCTGGGTCTGCAGCTCGTTAGTTGTGTAGCATTGGGCTGGTCATGCCACCTCCTGAACTCAGCTTCTTTCACCGGAGAAAGGAGATCATAACATACACAGCTCAGAGCTGATTGAGAATTTTCTGGGTTCGTTAAGGAGCTATCTGTGTTTAGTAAATACCTGTTCTGTTTTACTTATTGAGAATTCTTGCTAAACCATCCAGAAGTGTGTTTTATTTGCTTGTCTCTAAGACACACAAAAGGAAAAAAAAATATATAAAATGTGACATTTTGAGGGTGGAACTGTTTATGCTGGCTTTAAGCTACTACCTCAGCTCCAGACCTACCCTTTCACATCCTGATGTCAGGGCTGGAGCTCTGCAAACCACACCTCTGCTTTGCCAGCTGCTTTCTGTTGGGCTCTGTCATTAGGGGCACTGGAGGGAGACCTTGGGGGTAGAAGGGGAAAAGGATCTTGCTCTTTATGACTTTCCTGCTGCTCCCCTATGCCACCCAGCAAATGGCCCTGCATGCTGGCAGCAGTCATGGATTCTAGCTTCCAGCTTCCTCCTACTCTCCAAGGTCAGCTTCAGCACAAGCTCCAAAGACATCAGCATCCTCTGGACAATTTCACCTTCTGAGAGCCTGGGTCTCGGCTCCCTGGGGAACTTCTTCCCAGGTCTCAGGCATTGCTAGCAACTGGGTGGTGGTCTTTCTTCTGAATGATGGGTCTTTGCTTGGCACAGTCCTCCAAGCTTCTAGGCTCCAATATAACTACATGTGTGGTGTTTTTTCTTGAAAGTTACAGGCAATACTTCATGTAAAGAGGTCTCTGTGTGCAGCAAATGCTAGTTTCATTTCGCTCATTCGTGGCACCTTTAAGAACAGGTTGCAAGTATTTTATTT
Source organism: Theropithecus gelada (assembly GCF_003255815.1). NCBI lineage: Eukaryota > Metazoa > Chordata > Mammalia > Primates > Cercopithecidae > Theropithecus > Theropithecus gelada. Next base: position 85,939,622 of record NC_037679.1, on the reverse strand, counting down.
GCATTCCAGGCATATCAGAACATAAAACATTCTGATTTAATGCGGAATATTTGTAGGAGGATGTGAGTGATTTTTACAGTGGATTCACTGGAAGTGATATTAAAAAGGTTTTATAGAGGAAATGCGTTATGATACCCATGCAGATACATCATAATCTAGGTTGGAATGTAGCAGGAAACTGTTCAAAATATAAAATAATAGTCCATTAGCTCTGAGAAATGTAAAAATCACATAACTAAAGGAAATATATTGGCTTAAGTAAATCCTGGTTCAAAGCAGACGAAAAATGCCAAGAAAAATACTGCTAAGTAGATTCTTATCCCTTATTTGTGGTCTATAAAAGCAAATGGTAGCACTGCAGTTCAGGAAATATTGGTGACTAAAAAGCAAGTCTCAGCATAAAATTGTATGACATAAGAACAAATGCCTTTACTTGAAAGCAAAGGAAATCAAACAACAACAACCACCTATAAATTTGACTGAATTCCCACACAGGTTGTGTTGCATATTGACAAGCAAATCAGTATAAAACCTGTAAAAAAAAAAAAAATATTGAAAGTACCCCAAGGTCATTCTCATGCATGCAGTAAAAGGCAGTATTTGCTTGGCTATGAGCACATGAATAAGCGCAAAGAGGAAAATAATTCTGATAGAAACCAGCCTAAAACATAGTTTCAAGAGCTTCCCGGAAATTCCATTCCTGTTTGAGCCATGGTTTATGGCAGTGTTCAATTGAAATCTAGTCAGAAAATAGCCCATAATTTACCTCTGATAATCTGGGTGGCTAATACCTTATTTCTCAAGTAAAGAAAAGCAGGCTGGGTGCAGCGGCTCACACCTGTAATCCCAGCACTTTGTGAGGCCGAGGCAGGTGGATCATCTGAGGTCAGGGGTTCAAGACCAGCCTGGCCAACATGGCGAAACCCTGTCTCCACTAAAACTATAAAAAATTAGCTGGGCCTGCTGGTGGGTGCCTGTAATCCCAGCTACTTGGGAGGCTGAGACAGGAGAACTGCTTGAGCCCATGAGACTGAGGTTGCAGTGAGCTGAGATCATGCTATTGTACTGCAGCCTGGGCGACAGAGTGAAACTCCGCCTCAAAAGAAAGAAAAAAAAAAAAAGAAAAGCACGCAAGGATAGAAATCACCAATCTTTTCTGTTATGTTTGTGTTTCCGTTTTCTACCACTAGGGGCTAATGATATTACCACGGTCTGTAAATCCACTACTCCTCTTTCCTTCCCTGTTGGGCTTTCAATAGGCTTAGGTCACTAGACATGGGGTAAATATGTTGCTTTTTGGTAAAGATGAGTTTTGCTTGCTGACAAATATGGTAGCTCCTTACAAAGTGAGCAGTGATCGGAGACAGCGTAAGCTAGTAGAACAATGCATTGCTGTAAGCTACCCCAAATTTATTTGATTCAGCTTAGGTTAAAATACAAGCTAATGACAAGGACTCAACATTTTGTTTTACGTTTGTTGGACAGAACATTTGAGAACAACTTTAAGAAGTTACTTACACAAGTGTTTTCAAGGATTTTGTTCATTGATATTTAGCCTTTGTTTTCATAGGGAAGACGGAAGGTTACCAGATAGTTTACATTCTTATTATCATGACATATATGTCATACTTAATAGGTCGGTATCATGGCATTTTAGCTTTTGAATTTTTCTCTGTTTAGATAGGAAAAGAAATTTTTCATTATATTGAAAGTTCATTTTAACTGCTTCAAGAACTATTGGCTTTATTATTGAGACTATGAATGTTTACTACAGGAAACTATATTTGGAAAACTTTGTTCACTGTAATTGGAAATTGAGTTTGCCACCAAAGGCTGATTAAACCCAACAACTATTTAAACTTCTGACTCTTCCTTTAGTTTACACAGACAAGATAAAAGAGATTGAACAGAATCTTTTCCTTGACCTCGAGAAATGAATGACTTTCACAGGTAAAAAGGATGGACAATGTGTGACAATTTAAACAGTCATTTCACCTTCTCCATGAGCCTCAGTGAATTAAGAAATTTTCAACGCCTTTATGACTGTTCAAGAGGAAATAGGGTGGTGAACCTGTGTTTTATATAGGCTTTCTGCTGTTTATCTTTTCAGTCCTTTATATATGGCCTTCTATTGTTTCTCTTTTCTGCCCCTGAGAAGCTTCCTCTCGTATCTTTCACTGGAAGATTTGATTGTATTGGAAGAGGGAAGGAATCTCACAGGAGATCAATATGGTTTTATCTTGTATCTGTGCTATCCATGCCTCATTTCCCTTTCAGTATTCTGTTGTGGGCAGAATCCAGGGACAAGTTGTCCTGGCATTCTCATTTTGCACAGAACAGTGCCCTGAACATAGTAAGTAGTTGGAAATAGTAACTTGAGTGCATGGCTATCCTACTACAAATTATTTCTTAATGCCCATCTTTTAAGGGTATCATGGAAAATCAGGATTATGCATCATCTATAATGGAATTCATCACATTCCCTGTGCTCATTTTCCAGGTCTCCTGTATCAATGGATGGCTCTGTCTTGTGTTCAGTGCTAAAAGATGGAATTCTCCAGTGAGCGTTCTCTCATCTCATGACCAAGTCCAGCCATAGTCTGCTGCCTCCACACCACAAATGTCCTTCAATTCCAGCCTTTTGCACAATTTCCAGTTCAAACTAACCAGTGTCTCTCAATTCATCCTTTGTTCCCTACTGAGTTTCTCTTACAGCACCCACATCTGATTATAGTATTTTCTTACTTAATGTCTTTCTGTGGCTCACAGCTTACTTTTCTAAAATGATCTTGATTCTTCCAACAGCTGAAAAGATTTAATATGTCCCAGCCTCTGCTGACCTGTCTGGCCTCATCTCACCTTACCCTCATTCTTGAGAATCTTTGTTTTATTTTGTTTTTGCAGAGCGGCCATTATGATTTATTTGTCAGTCCTTGAAAAGCACTGGACTTCTCGTCCGGGGCTTCGGCATTGTCATTCCTTCTTTCTGATTCCCTTTTTATAGAGTGTTCTGATTACTCACTCATCCAGTTGATTTCACTTATTTAAAAAAATTTCAGAACAAATGTCACTTCCTGAATGGATTTTCCTGATTACACAAACTCATTTTGACTCTCCTATCATACGTTCATTCCCCTAGGATTGATCTTGTATATATCTACTAAATCTGTGATTAAATAACTCATTTTTGTTAGTTGCCTATTACATATTTTCATGGCTAGAATGTTATTCTTTGTCCTAGATCCTAACAGTAGGATACATATCCTACTAGATAGATAGATAGATAGATAGATAGATAGATAGATAGATATCCTACTATATGGGATATATATGGGATTATATCCTACTATATAGGATTATGTATGGGATCACTATATATTATGCATGGGATTACTATATAATCCCATATATATAGTAGGATGCACACATACACATACACACACTTAAAAGAACAACACACACACATGCACAAATATAAGAACAAATTATTTTTAATCCAGATTTTTAATACCATAGATCATGATTTTTTATAATGCATATTCATTTTTCTGTCACTCTCTGACCCCCAAAACATGTGGGAGATTGTTCTTGGCCATGGGTTTTGGGTGGTAAGGAGATAAATGTTGTCCTTAGCCTCAAGGGGCTCATAATTGTTCAGCAGAATTTGCTTAAAATGAACCTGTCTGCCAATATGTATAGATGAAGTATACTTAAAGCGTGTTGTGGCTTATTAGGGAACGGTCATAGGAAGTGTTGGGTTGAGGGGCTGAAATAGTGGGTCAGCCTATGTGCATTGAGAAGCGAGCCACTGGATCCCAGTCTCTGCCACCCCAAAATGAGACTGATCAGCCTGCATGTTATTGAAGGCAGAACCATTACAAAACCTCCAAGGGCAAGGTGCTGAGGTGGAATAGGGGACAGAGGAACTGGGTCTTCTCTTTAATTCTGCACACAGCATCTGTGAGCACGTGGAGGAGTTAGGTCACACCCCTGGCCATTATAAAATGTTTGGGAAGAAAATGCAGTGGCATTTGTGAAGTGTCTAGCACACTGCCTTTGCTCTCAGTCAACAAATGAATGCTCATTTCTTTCCCTGCCCTTTTTCCTCATCATCAGACCCATCATTCTAAAATATTTTTATATTCCCTTCCTGCTAACTAAGGAAGCAAACCGATGACTCGGTGTGTCCCTGTGTTCTCTGCTTGTACAGAATTTTTAAAAAGTCATATATAGTGATAGAAGCTATATACATATATTTATAATTTATCCCACATGAGTTTTGAGATTATTTTTATATGTCCTCCAGCTACAATGAAAATTTCATAAATAAACAGCCCCCTTTTATAGGTTTCATGTTACTCCAAAATGCTCTGTTAGTGCTTTGCGGACAATAGTTTCTGGTCACCTGCCTATGGAAAAAGTAAGTGTCCATGAATGCTGAAATGGCCTCGAGAAAGAAGAAGGAGAACTCAAAGCCAAGGGTCTGATAATCTGCAGAATGTTTGCTACAAATGTTTTAAGCACAGGAGTGACCTGGCTGATGTAACTACATGATGTTTGCTAACTGGCCTGTCAATTTACAGATCCCATCATCATTTTCTTTTTTTTTTTTTTTTTTTTTTTGATACGGAGTCTCGCTGTGCTCCCAGGCTGGAGTGCAGTGGCGTGATCTCGGCTCACTGCAAGCTCCGCCTTCCAGGTTCACGCCATTCTCCCGCCTCAGCCTCCCAAGTAGCTGAGACTACAGGTGCCCACCACCACGCCCGGCTAGTTTTTTGTATTTTTAGTAGAGACGGGGTTTCACCATGTTAGCCAGGATAGTCTCGATCTCCTGACCTCGTGATCCACCCGCCTCGGCCTCCCAAAGTGCTGGGATTACAGGCTTGAGCCACCGCGCCCGGCCCCACCCATCATCATTTTCTAACTCCCTCACTTCCACTGACTCTTTCAGCAGAATGAAGGTATCTTCTGACATAATGTTGACGGGCACCAAAAAATTACACATGAAATTATGAAATGTTTTAATTAAGTAGTTACTAGTTAACAATATGTATAAAGTATTTGCTATTTTGTTCTATGTTAAGCATTCCAGATTTGTGGTGAGCAAAAATGCATGGATCCCTCCTTCTATCTTGTTTATACAGAAAGGATCTCATTCCCTCTCCAGGGTCCCCGTTTACCTATACAATACGCTCTTGAAATATACATCACAGGATGCATTGTTGAATGTTACACAATGTTGAATGTTACACAATATAATGTAGTTGATTTCAACAGGAATAGTTTTATGAGTTCCTCAATGCCACAGCTATTATTATGCATTCCCAAATAACATCAAATCTTACAAAAACTGAAATAATTTTTCCAGGAGTTAGCAGTTGACAGGAAACTTTTTCCTCAGTAATGACTATAATCTAATTGTCCATATTTTCTATTTAAGCACTGTATTAGTCTGTTCTCATGCTGCCAATAAAGACATACTTGAGACTGGGTAATTTATAAAGGAAAGATAGTTAATTGACTCATAGTTCAGCATGGCTGGGGAGGCCTCACAATCATGATGGAAGATGAAGGAGGAGCAAAGACATATCTTACATGGTGGCAGGCAGGGAAGTGTGTGCAGGGGAACTGTCCTTTATAAAACCATCAGATCTCGTGAGACTTAGTCATTATCATGAGAACAGCACAGGAAAAACCCACCCCCATGATTTGATTACCTCCCACCGGGTCCCTCCCTCAACACATGGGGATTATGGGAGCTACAATTCAAGATGAAATTTGGGTGGGGACACAGCTAAACTCTATCAAGCACTTTAGAGTAATTATTTAAGCCAACTCACAATAAAAACATAACATGATACATGATATTCACATAATTCAAGCTGTAAGGCCACCTTTTTCACTAAACATAAACAAAGGAAACCCAATTAAATATTAATGGTAACTAACCAGAAAACAGCAAAGCACATGAGAGCCCTGCACACAGCAAGTGCTCCTGGCCCTGCCATGAGTCAGCCAACTTCCAAAGCTGTAAAAGGAGAACTTCTGTAACTTCACACCAATGGCACAGTGGCACAGAGCCCTTGTCTTACAGCCTCAGCTGCTTCAGGGTTAGAAACAACCAAATGGGTCCTGAGAATAGGTCTTGTGAGCAGAGAATGGGGGAATTAAATGAATTCTTCTTGCCGAAACCAAATGTGCAAATCTGATACTTAGACTGTATGTATGTGTGAAAAAGGAGGATAAGATATGATTAACAAAAGATAAATCAGCTGTCTATAAGCCCTATATTTTCAGGTGATTTTTTAAAGATTGTTTTTCACAATTTTTATATATATTATATATAATATATATTATATAATACATATATATTATATAGAATATATACAATATGCAATATATATTATATAATACATATAATATGCAATATATTATATAATACGTATTATATATATTATATATGTATTATATAATTATATTATTATAATTATATATTATAATATATAATACGTATTATATAATTATATTATTATATAATTATTATATAATATATTATAATACAGATATAATATATGTATTATATATTATATATTATATAATATTTGTATAATATAATATATAATATATGTATTATATATTATGTATTATATATGCATTATATAATATATCTGTATTATATAATATATATACACATATATATATAATTTTATGACCAGGCATGGTGGCTCACGCCTATAATCCCAGCACTTTGAGAGGCCAAGGCAGTTGGATCACCTGAGGTCGGGAGTTTGAGACCAGCCTGACCAACATGGAGAAACCCTGTCTCTACTAAAAATACAAGAAGTTAGCCTGGCATGGTGGCGCATGCCTGTAAACCCAGATACTCAGGAAGCTGAGGCAGGAGAATTGCTTGAACCCGGGAGGCAGAGGTTGCCATGAGCTGAGATTGTTCCATTGCACCCCAGCCTGGGCAACAAGCGTGAAACTTAATCTCAAAAAAATAATAATAATTTTATAATAAGGAGTCATTTGAATTAACAAAAAAGGGCACCACAAACTAAGTGAAAATTGAGCAATGAGCCGATGGGTTAGTGATTCTCAGGTCACCAACTTTGTCCTGAAAATGAGTTTCACTCAAATCCCAAGCCTATATGGCTGCCATAACCCCAGGAACATGTAAGGATAAGGGAAAAAAAGGAACAAACTGCATCACCACTTGTAAATGTGGTACGTCCTGGGGCTGTTGCTCCGATAAGGAAAAGCTGCAGCATCTGGCATCAGGCATCCATCCTACCTCGTTCCTTGCCTTCTCTTGGGCCACATGTCATAGTGATGCCCCCAGCCAGCCTTCCACATAAGTGGTCCTACCAGCTGCTACCTGGAATGGAACTGAGAGGCCAGATTCATTTTCCAGGAGGAGGCCCCAGTGAGATTAGAGGATATTTACTGAAATGACGGTTCTCTCTGCCTGGAAAACAGCATCCCACCTCGGGCTTATGCTATACCCCAGGGTTTGGTGTGTAATGACAGAGGTCATCCATCCATTCAGGGGACACTCTGGGATCATAGAGCCCCTCTCCCACTTTTCCCTCGAGATAATCTTGCCCATAAAGGGAAATAGATAGACCAGGCTTTGAAGATTCTGTGGCAATTATAAAGCCTGGGAATCTTGCAGGCAGGAGACTAGACTTACCAGTGTCCAGCACTAGAGAGAGGGCTGTGGGGAGGAGAGATGCTCCTTTCACAACCAAGGGTTCAGGGTCAGTGGAGGTTAGCAACCCTCTCCCCACCCCGTGACCCCCTCCATACACTCTACCAGGGGTCTGACCTTGGGCAAGTTACCTACCCTCAGTTTTTCTCATCCATAAAATGGGATACTTAACATGACATACATCACAGGGGAGATGTGAAGATTAAATTAGCCTGTGTGCAGAGAATGATTGGAACAGTGGGTGTCATGCAGAAAGCACTCAGTAAATTCGGTCAGCAGCCAGTGTCATTGCTGTCACTCCTCCCGTGTCCTGTGTGTGCTCATATGTGAACAGTGCCCTGGTTGCTGTTGCAGTGAGAATGAGCAACAAAAGATTTAGCTTCTAAGAGCTCAAGTTCAGCATTTCCCAGGAAAATTAGAATTTTAAAGGAACAGTCTCCTGTGGACCCAAAATGAATGGAATTTTAATTCTGCCAGATCTGTGTTAGACCTTGACTGTTACCAAGATATTTAACTTTCAAATGACTAAGTTTGCTAATCTACAAAATAAGGATATTGATATTAACCTGTGGGGTCTGTAAAACTTCAAAAAAGGAAGGGTGAAAGTCTGATGGGGTTCAGAAGAGTCTGTGCAATTAGAGGCAAATGCATGCAAATTCCAGCTCAGCCAATGAGAACTTATCTCCTCTAGCTTCATGTTCCTTATCTATAAAATCAAGATAAGAGTAGCCCCATACTTTAAATAATTATGAGGATTAAATATAATAATCTGTGTAAAATGCTTAGTGTCTGCTAAGAATTTTAGATTTGGTTCTTATCATTACATGAAATTCTATTGTATTAATCAGGCAGGATCCATTCAGCTGCAAGTGATAGAACACTTGCTTAAGCAAAATGAGCTAATTTGCTGCCTCATGTCCAGGAGTTGATCTGAGGGTTCAGTCCGGATGGGATCCAGGAGCTGAAACACTTCGGTCAGCAATTGTTTTCCTCTCTGTATCCTCACTCTTCCGTTGTTTATAATTTGCCTCCATCCCAAGAAGGTTTTCTCCTGGTGATGTTAAAGCTCTAGTCACATATTCTGCAAGTTTGGCCATCTCAGCGGGAGATACCATTTCTTAATTCCAACACTTAAAACATGAAGTCTCCATGCAGTGCTCACCAGTTCTTATTAACTTGGATGCCATTGCTGGCTCATTCCTGAAGCACTCATTGTTGACAGTAGGGTGGGAGGCTCTGGTTGGCCATCCTGGATCATTAGCTCACCCCATAGCCAGGGTGGGAGTCAGCCCCACCTGACAGCATAGGCTGAATATGGTGTGGTGTTTCTCCAAAAGGAAAGGGAAAAAATGGTGCTGTATCAGTTTGTTAGTGCTGCCATAACAAAAGAACACAGACTGGGTGTCTAAAAAAATAGAAATTTATTTTCTCATAACATGGAAGCTTTCATAATATGAAAATCCAAGATCAGGATACGGACAGGGTTAGTTTCTTTGGCGGCCTCTCCCATTGGTTCCCAGATGGCTGTCTTCTCTCTGCATCTTCCCATGGTCTTTTCTCTGTGTACACAGTTACCTCTGTCCAAATTTCCTCTTCTTAGGAGGACACTAGTCGTATTGGATTATGACCCACCCTGAAGACTTCATTTTAATTTAATTATTTCTTTAAAGACTGTATCTTCTGATAGGATTACCTTCTAGGCACTGCCGGCTGGGATTTCAATATATGCAATTCAGTGAGGGAGAGGGACACAATTTAGCACATAATTGCTGCTACTAGAGGAGAGGTGCTGTTCAGGAGTGGAAGGTCAGGCCGGAATTGCCAACACTCCAGACTATCACTGGTCTATCTCATCACAGGTTGAGTTCTGTTTTGCAAAGTAAGATGCGAGCTCAGCATCGACAACTGAGGCTTGTTCCGTTTTGCGGCTCCTCCCTCTTGACTGTGGCTTCTGCTTTTCTGCCACTGGGAAGAGAAGCTGGAAGTTCAAGAGTCGGCCTTTCCATGCTTGAGCCCAGCAGAGATCTCACTTCTGCTCAACCCACTAGCAAAAGGAGTCACAAAGCCCCACCTAACTGCAGAGAGGTTGGACAATCATGGAGAGAAGATGGATATTCAGCGTGCCATCTCCAAAGGAAAAACTGAGTCACTTCAGGAAACGGCAGCGATTATCTCGTCTTTTCTTCCAAGTTTCCATGCTGGTATTGGTTACTGCATCATCCTATCACTGTAGAGGCACGTGTTTTTCTTCCTTCCTGCCTCTGCAGTTGAGTAGGCTCTATACTCCATCAGCATCTATACTCTACTCCATCAGTTATGTCTATCACTTCCTTTTCTTCATGTTTAGTTTAGTGCCATTATCCTTGTTCAGGTCTCTATAACAACATATATAGACTATTGCAAGAAGAAGATCTAGAATACAAAAACGCTCAGAGTTGGAAACTCTAATGGGTACTGGAAAAGGAGGAATGATTCTTCATCCCCAGAGCATAAAATTCAGGACTGGAATGAGGCAAGAGACAGGAGATGAGGCTGGCTGGGCAGGTGAGCAGGAGACTAACCAATACCAGCTGTGATCAAGTCAGTCCAGAAAACTGAGAACTCGCATCCAGTGAGTGATTGGGAGCTACTGGGTAACTTGAGTAGGGAAGGTGAAGGGTGAGGGGGACTGGGGAAATATGAAGCTAGAAGCAGGAGTCCGGTGTTGTTGGAGTCAGATTTTAGCCTGTAAGGAGATCACAGAGGTCCACAGGACTTTTGACAAGTGACTGGAGTTCTCTGTCCCGCTCAAGTTCCTTATTTATAAAAAAGCAACAATTCTAACATTTCCTGCAGAGGTGGATTTAGGGAACTAATGTATACATGACAGCTATCACTGCTCTTGAGCATAATAAGTGATCAGTGAAAACTGGTTATAATTCAGAGGAGGAGAGTCAGATGGAGCAGGTTGCCTTGAGAGAAGCTATGAGATCTGTGACAAAACACACCCAGTCAGCTGGCAACTCTGCCTGGAGAACGCTGATGAAATAAACACATGACTTTATTCTCCCTCGCTCTTTTATCGTCTTCTATCATTGGCCAGAGCCAACTGGAAACCAAGGCAGAAAGGAAGAAAGAACCAGTAAGGGTAGACAGCAAGACAGGGAAGGCAGAGAGTGAGTTCGTGGGGCAAACAGAAAACATCCAGTACCCCACTGTGGATAAAATTCAAGAACAAGTATTCTCTCAGCTGCAAGTGATGGAAACTCAAGTCACACTTGCTTATGCAAAAATGAGATGATTTACCAACTCATGCCATTGGAAAGTCCAGCAGTAGATTTTGTAAGGTTCAGGCAAGGTGGGATCCAGGTGTGGAAGAACTGTGGGTAAAATCACGGAGAGAATTATCAGGGTTATTGTACTTACATTTGAGTAGTAAAGTACTAAAGTGACCCTTATTAATAGGACATGGTGATCTGTGCTTTGATGCAATTCATGAACAATAGAGATGGCTTTACTGTCACACACTTGCCTGTCCTTGGCCATCACTATATCACTACAGGTAAACTGAGCCAGCCTGGGTCATCTGTACACTGGTTCACCTGACCTGAAGAGTGTCATTATCACCAATTTATTATCTTCCAGTTTTAACCTTCTTGATCATCTCTGGTTACTGGGTGAATTATCTAACAAAAGAAATACACATTTGAGTTGACCACATGCTCTGTCTGCATGTGAAACTAGAACCACGCAAGCCTCATTGAAGATCCCTCCAAAGTGGCAAACCAGGTAAGGGGAAATGTGATCAGAGAGTTATTAGCAAAGCCACAACCTGTGAAACTCTCCACCCACTACTAGCGGATCCTGAAAGGAATCACATGGACAATCTGTGACTTGAAAGTCCAATGTCCCACATGTCCTAAACTCAGAATATTTTAAAGGTGTTCGACTGGAGTTAGCAAGGAGGTGAGACATGACTGTAATTTTATCTCTTAGCATGCTCTTTGACATCTGCCAGTCCAGGGTTTTTCGTTCTGCACACTTGTCATGACTTGTTGCCTGATTGAAAGGAGCACAAGTATCGTCTCCCACCATGATTCTTTCATCAGAGATCTGAATTGGAAAAAACTGATGTGGCAAAGCCCTTCTGTCTAGGGATGGATATCAGAACTCTGTATCCAGGGGATGGGTGACTTTGGTGGGCATAACTTGCCTAGCATGTGACCTTCTCCCACTACAAGAATAGCCAACATCCATCTCTCTCCTGTCTAGCCTAAGCTATGCAGTATAATAATGAATGGTTTCTCATGGATATGAAATAGATGTTTCCTCAGGCACACTCAATACATTTGTCACTGAATTCTTCTTGTTCTCGGGTCTGTAAGAACTGATTATGCATGTCAGATTTTTCCTCAATTCAACGGAGTTTAGCAAAACATTCAAAGGCAGTTTAGAAATGTCTTTCCTTAGACTTGGCGTCTCCATCATGCAGCAAATGACTAAGGTTTCCTAATAACTGTCTGCAGTCATGGTTATTAATCACTGCAGGGACAGGTTTTATGCCCGGGGACTCCTGCCCCTGGGCTGGTGAGTGGCTGGTGCTCATCGGGGCCCAATGGAAGGTGTCGGATGCTTCACTGTTGCATCTAAATACACCACTTGTCTCAATGACCGCAGACACTGGGTTGATGTGTGGTGCTTTCTGTATTCTCTGATGGTTTTAATATTTTCAAGTAAGAAAAAATGCACAAAAGATTTATAATTGCTGTTTGTGGTTGACTGTCATTTCCCACAGTATTTTTTTTCCCGTATTGAGTACATTATTTGAAAAATAAAATCACGAGTTGGACAGGAAACGTCATTACGGGAGACAAACTGTGTAAGGAAATTACCTGCTGTCTTCAAGGACACAATTGTCCCTTCTGACTCAAAAACCTGAAAACTTTCCTCAGGTGAAAAGGGTTGATTAGAGTGTGATAGTTAATGTATATGCCAGTCCGACTGGGCCCTGAGGTGCTCCTATCGAACATCATTTCTGAGTGTATCTGTCAGGATATTTGCCGACGAGATTAGTATATGAATTGGTGGACTCAGTGAAGTGCAATATTTCCCCTTCCCCAAAGCGTGCGGGCACCAACCAATCCACTGAGGGCCCGAATAGAACAAAAGGTGGAGAGACGATAATTTTTCCCCCTTGTTTATTTATTTTTTTCTGCCTCATTGCTTGACCTCAGACACCTCATCTCATCTCATCCTGCCATGAGACTGGGATTTGTACCATCAGTCCCCACCGGTTCTCAGGCCTTTGAGCTCAGACTGAATTACACCACCAGCTTGCCTGGGTCTCCAGATGGTCGGAGGCACATTGTGGGATATCTCATCTCCATAACTGTGTGAGCCAGGTCCTCATCGCCGCAGCACGAAACCCAAAACCTTCCGTCTCCCTGTGCATCCATCAGGGGACAACTGATATGACTGATAAAAGGAAGAGACTGGCCACTCAATGCCAGAAGACAAGAGGAGGCGATGGCAGATTCTACCTGACAGTCATCAATGGCAAACCGTCCAGGCCTTGCTGGTGAAATATGGGCATTGTCAGTGGATACGACACAGGGAGTCATGCCCACTTCAGGAAGGCTGAGCGGCTTCTCCACGCTTCTGACCTTTCTAGGGGAAACAGCCATCACTGCAGGCCAAGCTCTGGTCACTTGTCTTTGCCCAGCTGCCCACGTTGGTTCCTGGAGTGGGGGCTGAGGACGGCCACCAGGAGGTGGCTGTGCTAGACTTGACTGGGGCTGCTAGTTCCTCCCTTCTCCTCAGCCTCCTGCAGGCTACAAGCTGTTTCCACACTTGCAAGGAGGTTTCAGCATCAGTCAGGAGAGGAGGTGGTCAGACAGCGGCGGGGTCACAGGGGAACACAGAGCTGTCAGCCCAGGGACAAGGGACTGACCGATGAGCCGGGCCTCTGCAGTGACAAATGTCACAGCTGGGCAGTTTTTTTCTGAATTGAGGTGCCCCCGTTTGTCTGACTGATTCACCAGGGGGAAATACAACAGCCAGATTCTCAGGGCTCAATCTACTTGAAGAAACCTGAACTATACCATTGACAACATATAGAATTTATAGCCACAACCGGGGCTTTCTCTATCCAAACTTTAGTTCTAGTTTTCCTTTTGTTGATGAGTTCATTTACATTCAAATTTAGAAATGAAATGTATTTTAAAACTCCAAGTGCAGCTCCTACAGGAAATTTTCAAGCCCTATAACCTATCAGAATAACAAATGCGAAAGCCCACAGGAGTTAGGCGGGCAGCGTGGAAGCGTGGCTTGGCTTGTTGGCGCTGGAGCAAAGTTACCAGCCAAAACTCAGCTTCTCAGGGACACTCAGCCTCAGCCACCTACTGCCCATGGCAGCCAGAGCCGCCTGTCCCAAAGGTCACCGCCCCTAGGTGCTGACAGGCAGGGCTCCAGAGCCACACTGCAGCTGCTAATCCCAGCAGGGCCACTAACTAGCTGTGGGGTCTTGGCCCAGTCAGCTAAACTTATCAGGGTCTGTTTTCTGATTTGTAAAATAGGAAAACTAACAGTGTCGGCCTCATGATGAGTGTCGAGTCCAGGATTAAATACATTAATGAGAGAAATCTTTTAAAACAGGGGTAACACATTGGAAATGCTACATGGATGTTACCTACTGCTATGGCACATTTATTTTCATTTTTAAAAATACCTTAAAACATGAATTATTATGTGAAATCTCTTTAGATATGGGCAACTAATTGAAATATATTGAATTCATATATTCATATTTATATAGGATACATTTAATAGATAATAAATTCATATATACAATAGAGCTTGAAATATGTATGCATAATGTAAATATATGAAAATCTATTCAATACATTTAATATAGTATATGAATATAAATGCAGTATTTATGTCAATATACTCACATATTTGCATATATTTATATTTATTTGAACTTAAGATGCCCTGTATTTGCTATGGGCTGTGGGACACCTGCGAATAATCTCCAAAGAAAAATGCTCTTCTGTAACATGTGCTGAACCTGTGAGCAGGAGAGAACTAGCATCCACATTGTCCGTAGTAGAAAATGAACTGGTCTTCTTTGGAGACGAGCTCCGTTTCCAGAAGGAGAAGCCATGGTTTGCCCATGCTCTTCAACTCCTTCAGTACTGATTGTTCCAACATTGATAGCCTGCTCCAAAGTTTGTCCTACCATTGGCTAACCAGTGGCCAATCAGATACTCTCAATGGCACGAACCAAGATTGGGCTGTGGGCCCTGAACTGTGACGTCACAGAACCTGGGACCTGCACCCATACTAGGCTAGGACAAGGGGTAGAGGCAGAGAGAGAGAGAGAGGAGCCACCCTGAGAAGGAAGAGACCAGGTGGGCTCTGAGATAGGGAGACCCTTTCTATGTCGGTGCCTTGACATGTGGCACTTTGTGCTCCAGGATCGCCCCCAGAGGAACTGCTATCACTTTCAAATGACCTCGTCTTTTCTAGGGCCTTCCGAACTGATCATCTCTCCCTTCTGATACAAGACGGTCTTCCCTGGAAGACCACTGCACACCTTCTAGTAACACTGGGACCCTGGGTGAGTCACTTAACTTCTCTGGGTCTCAGTTTTGTCATCTGTAAAATGTCCAGAGCACCTCCCCAACTCGACAGAGCTATTCTCAGGATCAAAGGAGCAAACTCAGTTCATACATGAGATACTTGCCTTTTGCCTGGCCCTCAGTAGAAATCGTGTATCTTCTAATCAGCCACTTGCTTTTCCTGAACCTTTGCCAAGTAAAAGTCTGCCTCAGGACTCACAGGCTCCACACTTGTGTCCCATCGGAGTCTCTGACCAGGGAGAGCAGCCTTCAAAGTGCAAACAGGAAATTAGCCTCCAGCCACAGCTGTTCCTCCAAGTGCCATGCGGCATTCAGGCTCAGGCAGGCAGTGGGACTACAGATCCTTGTTTGTCCACTTTACTCGGTTTCCTTATCTGTAAGTGGGGATAACAATAGTAATCATGTGAGAGAGATACATATTATATATACCTCTCCCTATATTTGCTATGGGCTGTGGGACACCTGTGAGTGTGTATATATATATATATAATCACGTGAGATATTTATCTATATATCTTCTATCTATCTATACACACATACAACAAGATGAATATGAGATATGGAGATGAGACATCCCCAATGTGCCCCCAACCATATATACTTGTAAATATACAACAAGCATAATCATGTGAGATATATATACTATGTAATAATAGTAATAGTTAACATATATGATTGCTAACAATAGTTGTGAGAGATGTATATAATATATATAATCTCTCATGTAATTACTAATATATATGATATATATCTCTCTCACATAATTACTATTGTTATTAATCATATATATTAACTACTACTGTTAATATATATATTGAGAGAAAAATATATGGATTAAGTAATCCAATGTTCTAATGCCTCTAAAGTGCCTAGAGCCTGTCACGTAGTGTCGTATAAACATTAGCCATTAGTATTCTCTTATTGTATCCAGTCAGCAATTCAATAGTACTCACTGTGATTATTCTGAATTACAGATCTAATTTTCTGTTAAAAATCCTTCCGTGGCTCTCCATTTCTCTTAGTTGGCCTGGCCGCTGCCCACCTCTCCATCCTCATCTTATGTTAGATGCTCCTTCCCCAGCAGCCACACTGGCACGTTCAGTCTCTCTTTCAACCCTGGGCAGGTGGTCTCAGGCCCCTGCCTCCTGCCTTGTGGAGATGACTCTTGCTCATCCTGTGTTTCACAGCTCAGCGCTTACCTCCTCTGGGAAGGCTTCCTTGACCCCCTAAGTTTGAATTAGATGTTCCCCATCACCTTAGACTTACTTCCACCAGAGCACTTACAGCCTGTGCAGTAATTATTAGTTTGCACGCTGCCTCCTCACTAATCAGTAATTCCATCTGTTTGTGTGCTATACCTGAGTGGATGTAGCCTAATCACCAGGAAACTTCTCACCCGACAAGCAAATGGTGTTTCTAGGATGGGTTCATTGACTCCAGTCAGAGCTCTGGAAAGGCTTCTCTGCGATCCTTTTGGTCTTCCCTCATTGGCAGAAGGTGGCTGCCAAGGCTCCAAGTATTTGGTCCTCACAAAATCACCTGAAAGTGGAGCAAAGGGAGGGAGGGGTTTTCTTCACACTTCTCCAGCTTAAAAGAGCTGGAGGGAGAGGAGGGGGAGCAGGGTGTGGAACTTCCTGGAGACTGCTCAGTTCTCAAGAGTCTAGAACTTCCTGAAACACAATGGTGTAAATACTCTCCAAAACCTCTTCCAGGATGCGGTGACTTTACCCCTAGTGAATTTCATATGCTGCTACATCTATCAATGTTCTGCTATTTTATATGAAGTTGTTAGTGGGAAATGCAGATATTTACATACTGAAGATAAAAGTATGAGGCGTAGTTATCAAAAACCTTTGCTTTTTAATAGATAAATAAGGGAAACCAGGAGATTGTGCAGTTCTGTTGGGCTCCGGATCCCACTTGAGCTTTCCCCAGCATTGGGAGTGTCTCTCCTGGATTTTTAGCTATCATAGGTGTTATTGGCCTACCTCCTATCATTGCCAGGTAGGGCTGGGGCTGAGATTTCTGCCTGTAGTGTTTTCTGGACACCTTCTTGCTTCCTGAAGGGACCAGAGGGTTCAGCCATGGCAGAGACACTTTCTGGCCTGACAAATCAGGATGAGGACTAAAACTACAGAGAAGAACGAAGCCTCCCTGTTGGCTCCTGCTACTCAAAATCTTCTATCATTTTAAAAATTGTTTTCATAGGTTTTTGGGGAACAGGTGTTATTTGGTACATGAGTAAGCTCTTTAGTGGTGATTTGTGAGATTTTGGTGCACCCATCACCCAAGCGGTATACACTGAACCCAATTGGTCATCTTTTATCCCTCACCCCCTTCCCACCCTTTCCCCCTGAGTCCCCAAAGTCCATCATGTCATTCTTACGCTTTTGCATACTCCTAGCTTAGCTACCACTTATAAGTGAGAACAAATGATGTTTGGTTTTCCATTCTTGAGTTACTTCACTTAGAATGATAGTCTCCAATCTCATCCAGGTAGATGTAAATGCCATTAATTTATTCTTTTTCTGTGGCTGAGTTGTATTCCATCACATATATATTATATATTATAGACACACACACAAAACAGTTTCTTTATCCACTCGTTGATTGATGGGCATTTGGGTTGGTTTCACATTTTTGCAATCGTGAATTGTACTGCCATAAACATGCCTGAGCAAGTATCTTTTTCATAGAATAACTTCTAAACAGCAAATCTTCTAATTTCGGATTAATGAGTTTCAGTTTCTCCTGCTTTGTTTTTGAGGATGGGGAGATAGATAAAAAAGCTTAGTTTCTGTTCCACCAAATTCTACCCTTTTTCCTAAATGACCAGGAGAGTGAAGCAAATGACCTGCTAATAACCTCCACTTTGGTGGAAAAAAAATTGTGTGGCTGAAGACTAATAATGATAGTAAATTAATAATTGAATAAAATGTCACATGTGCTCTATGAGAAAAAAATATCTGTGGTCACATGTTGAACCAATTTTATGCATGGCTGCTCACCCTATATAATTGTATCTAACTACTTATTATGAAACTTTTCAAATATGCAGAAAAATTGAAATAAGTTTTTAGTGAAGACCCATATACCTACCAGCACCTAATTTCTACTGTTAACATTTTATTCTTCTTTCTTTATTCTATATCTTTTCATTTCTGTCAAAGGATGATGACTTGATACCTGAGATTATGTGGTGAATCCTATCAATCTTTCCTCCGTTTTGATTTGAGACTTTTGTGTGTGTTTTTTTTTTTTTTTTGGGGGAGTCTCTCTTTGTCACCTGACTGGAGTGCAATGGTGTGATCTTGGCTCACCGCAACCTCTGCCTCCTGGGTTCAAGCGATTCTCCTGCCTCAGCCTCCAGAGTAGCTGGGACTACAGGCACCTGCCACCAAGCCCAGCTAATTTTTAGTAGGGATGGGGTTTCACCATGTTGGCCAGGAAGGTCTCTCTCTCTTGACCTTGTGATCTGCCTACCTTAGCCTCCCAAAGTGCTGGGAGTGAGCTACCAAGTACAGGTGTGAGCTACCAAGCCTGACCTTTGGCTAAATCTGTCCCTGTGCTCCTCTTGTACTTTTATCATTTTGCATTTTACGTTTAATTTTTAATCCAGTAGAAATTATATTTATATAAGGAATGAGAAAAATCTCCAACTTTTATTTGTTTGTTTTTCTTCCCAAATTGCTAACTAGTCATTCTGCTTCTGATTCCAATTTAGGGCTTTGGACTTGCCCTAGAATTTCTTTGTGTCCACTCCTTTTTGGCTCCTGTCTCCTCCATGTGTCTCCATAGCTGGATGCCCTAGGCCCATGTGCTCAAATGAAAGACACATCACAGCTCTGCAAAAGGCACTGGAAGGGACCAGATGTGCAACTGCAGAACTAATGCTGGAGGCAGCAGTAGCTGCTGAGAAAATTAAATCTCTCCTCTGGGATGCAGAAGGGAGAGACCCAGGATGTGAGAACAATAAAATCTGTTCACACAGCTCAGGGGCTTCTCAGATCCCACCCTACCTGTGGTGCTTAGCTTGTATTCAGCTTCAGCCCTGGCTATGCTCCAGGACTCCTGGGCAGCCATGTCCCTGGTACTATTCCAGGCCTCACTGGGCTGAGTTGCCTGTTTCCTTCTCATCTGTTAAAACCATAGGCTTAGAATTTAGGATGGCACTGGGGGAGGGGAACTAACCTCTCTTAGGAGAAAAAAATAGGGTCTAAAATACAGCTTTTCAGGGAGAGAGACTGGCCATAATGAGAAAGAAAGAAAGAGAGAAAGGGAGGGGGAGCGCATACAGTGGTGTCCGTGAAAACCTGGGTTCTGAACCATGACAATGTTCATAGGTGTTATAGGATCCAGGGTGTGATAACCTCTCTGAATTTTGGGTCCCCACCTATAAATGATGATGTAATTCTTCTTACCTCTAAGGGTTTTGAAGGATTGAGACAATCCATGCAAACTGCTTCACTCAATAACTAGCAATAGTAGTCACTCAAAAATTAATATTTACACACACACATACACATGTACACATATGCACATGCACACGTACAAGGAAAACATAAGGAAATTCTGGCTACTGCAGGACCCTGACAGGGATCCTTCATTCTCCTCGTAGACAGATTCAAACTTGAACATGTCAAAATACTGAGCCCCATCAAATGACTTTCTCAGGCACTGACTTGAGCTGTCAGGGTATCTTGTGGTCCAGAAACTAAATGAACACAGCAGGAAAGGCAGAGGAACATGGCTGAGTGAGTCTGACTCTTTCATCCCTCCATCCTGGAAGTCTAAAAACATCAAGGCCTCTTTGGTCTTTGTACCACAAGATGTCAACAATGAAGATGACAGACCTGGTGACAGCAGAGGAGGAAATGGGGGAGCAGAGCCCCCAGGTCAGAAAGACCCTGGAGGGCAGTCTCTCTAATGAGGATTTTTATGATTTTTCTCTGTCTCTCCACCCAAATCTCATCTCAAATTGTAATCTCTATGTGTCAAGAGCAGGACCAGGTGGGAGACGATCAGATCATGGGGGTGGTTTCTCCATGTGGTTCTCATGATAGTGAGTGACTTCTTACAAAATCTGATGGTTTTGTAAGTGTTTGGCAGTTTCTCCTTTGATCTCTCTCTGTCTCTCTCCTGCCACCTTGTGAAGAAGGTGCTTGCTTCCACTTTACCTTCTCCCATGATTGTAACTTTCCCGTGGCCTTCCCAGCAATGCGGGATTGTGGGTCAAGTAAACCTCTTTCCTTTATAAATTACCCAGTTTGGGGTATTTTATAGCAGTGTGAAAACAAGTAATATAACGGGTATCAAGAGTGTGGTGCTGCCATAAAGATAACCTGAAAACGTGGAGGCCACTTTGGAACAAGCAGGTGTTGGAACAGTTTGGAGGGCTCAGAAAAAGACAGGAGGACGTGGGAAAGTTTGGAACTTCCTGGAGACTTGTTAAATGGTTTTGACCAAAATGCTGTTAGTGATATGAACAATGAAGTCCAGGCTGAGGTGGTATCAGATGGAGATGAGGAACTTATGTTTACAAGGGAAGCAGAGCATAAAAGTTTGGAAAATTTGCAGCCTGATGATGCAGTAGAAAAGAAAACCCCATTTTCTGGGGAGAAATTCAAGCCAGCTGCAAAAATTTGCAAAAGTAACAAGGAGCTGAATGTTAATCACCAAGACATGGAGGAAAATGTCTCCAAGGCATGTCAGAGATCTTCAAGGCAACCCCTTCTATCACAGGCCTGGAGGCATAGGATGGGAAAATGCTTTAGTGGGCCTAGAGGATGTAAGGAATGCCTAGAGGATGTATGGAAATGCCTGGATGTCCTTGCAGAAGTCTGCTGCAGGGGTGGAGCCCTCATGGAGAATCTCTGCTAGGGTAGTACAAAAGGGAAATGTGGGGTTGGAGCCCCAGCACAGAATCCTCACTGGGGCACTGCCTAATGGAGCTGTGAGAAGAGAGCCACTGTCCTCCAGCCCCCAGAGTGGTAGATGCACTGACAGATTGCACTGTGCACCTGGAAAAGGCATTCAATGCCAGCCTGTAAAGGAGCTGCCCAAGGCTGTGGGGGCCACACGTTGCATCAGTGTGCTCCAGATGTGAGACATGGAGTCAAAGGATATCATTTTGGAGCTTTAAGATTGAATGACTGCCCTGCTGGATTTCTGATTTCATGGGGCCTGTAGCCCCTTTGTTTTGGCCAATTTCTCCTATTTGGAAGGCGAGCATTTATGCAATGCCTGTACCCCCATTGTATCTTGGAAGTAAGTAACTTGCTTTCGATTTTACAGGCATATAGGCAAAAGGCTCATGCCTTGTCTCAGGTGAGACTTTGGACTTTGACTTTTGAGTTAATGGTGAAATGAATTAAGACTTTCAGGGACTGTTGGGAAGGCATGATTGGTTTTGAAATGTAAAAAGGACAGGAGATTTGGGAGGGGCTAGGGGCAGAATGATATGGTTTGGCTCTGTGTCCCTACTGAAGTCTCATCTCAAATTGTAATCCCCATGTGTCAAAGGAGGGACCTGGTGGGAGGTGATTGGATCATGGGGGGTGGTTTCCGCCATCTGTTTCTCATGATAGTGAGTGAGTTCTCACGAGACCTGATGGTTCTATAAATGTTTGGAAGTTCCTCCTTCACCCTCTCTTTTTCCTGCTGCCTTGTGAAGAAGATGCCTGCTTCCCCTTTGTCTTCTGCCATGATTGCAAGTTTCCTAGGGCATCCCCAGCAATGTGGAACTGTGAGTCAATTAAACCTCTTTCCTTTATAAATTATGAAGTCTGGGGTATTCCTTTATAGCAGTGTGAAAATGGACTAATACAAGTCCCCCACCCAGCCCCACTCAGAACCACTGTATTTTCAAAGGGCAGGGGACACTGGGGCCAATCCTTCTTATCCCACAAGTTTAGAAATGTTTAATTGGTAGGACCCAGAGCTGAGCACTAATAATGAGAGTCTGGTGAGATTATTCTTCTTAAAGAGCAGAGCTGCATTTCTGGTGTAGCTTCTGCCTGATACAGATTGGGGAAGTTCATTCGTGAGTCTCTTTCATGAGTAGATAGCAACAGACCCACATTTCTTTTGGTACCAATTAAATAACTTCATTCAAACAGCAAACATGGTAATAGAAATGAATTCAATAATTCTGTGTTCTTTGACTTACAAGAAAGATAAATTTGAAAAGAACAAAACAAAACCAGAACTCAACGTTGAACAAATGCCACAATTTAAATGTTTTTTATGTCATAAAAGACAGTATGACCATAGAAATGTAAAGAGTCATTGGAAAGGAAAAAAGTAAGATGTCTCTGCTGCAGAATGAATCCAAATTACTGCAACAATACTGCTGGAAATTTGAGAATTAAGTGGAAAGGTTTGTATTTCTGTCTCTCAGCAGAGGACCATCAGTTCTTTCCTGTTTGCACCCTTGTATTAAAAAGACGATTGTCCCCAAAAGTTTCAGTGCCACTGCTTTAGCCCTGATAGAACAGCCACCTCAGGAGACAGAGCTGGCACATTCAAAGGTTAGGAGTGAGACAGAGTTTAGGGTGGTGGATGGGAGTCTGGGGATTAAGTCAGAGAACGTGTGTCAAGTTCAGGATCTGCCTATCAATAGTTATGTGAGAATGCAATTGGCTGATACTTATATAGAGTTTATTGTTCAAAAGTTACTCATACATTCATCCTCACTGCAGTCCTAGAGAGGTCAGGACCCCTGCTTGTCCTCTTGTAGCTCCTTGTGCATTTTATCTGTGGTGCATATTTCAGTATGTAATTTAATAGGTATGTGCTTGTTTGATTAATGTCTTTCTTCTCTAGTAGACTGTAACCACCACGACTGGATGGTCCAGGTTTGGTTTAGTTCTCCACTGGATATTCAGCACCTAGGGCAGTGCCTAACATATCATTAGGGGTTCAGCTATTTAATGAAGGGAAGCTCAGGGCTTTACATTGGAGAGATTGCTGAGCTGCACAAGGTAGGAACTCAATGAATGTTTGACTCTTAAATTCACAAATGAAGAGGGGGGCCTGGCTCAATGAAAATTTAAAATCCAAATGTCCTGTAATGTGTTTGGTGCTTAATAGGCAGCAGCTATAATAGAGTGCATAACCAAAGACAGAATGTTCACAGGCCTGGATGGAAATAATGCTGGTGGGTAGAGGGCATTTAAACACTCCTGAGCAGGTTGAGAATAATCGACTCACAGTGGTGGAGTGAACTCAAGTTGACGCACTTTTGTCCTCAGGAGAATCCCTAAATGGGGTCTGCAACCTGGGCAGAGTTGTGTGATATTTCCTCTTTCCTCTAAGAACAAATTGTTCAGAAGAAAGGAATTCCAAAGATTCTTCCACCTTTAATGAGAAATAATTGAGAAACTGGGAACTGTGTCCTGCTTTATATTCCAAATAAAGACAAGCACTTGTGATACGAATAACTGCAGGCAGAGGTTGAACTGGATTTCACCAGGCATGGAGGGTAATTGAATTTCACTTTGTGCTCACTATTTTTCCCTGGATAAATAATAAGAATATATCCTCCAATATTTCTTGGCTATGGGCTCCTATGAAAATTTTTCTATCACCTGATCCCAAATGCTGAATGAAAAACACCAGTTCTTGGACTCAAACAACTCAGATCAGGAAAGAATCACTTTCAGTCTTCAGGAAGAAGGTGAAGAATTGCAAAAAATATCTCAGCAATTTCTGGGCTTTATATTTGAAAAAGCAAAAATAATTGTGGCCCATGTACCAATTTGCAGTTACTTCCTCAGTCCGTAGGTGTCTAATTTGGGTCGACATGTTCCACAGTTAGAATTGCACATGGGATATCCGTCCTGTGAGGTCAGAACTGGAATAGTGGGAAAGGCCAAATATGAGTCACTTTAACTGCCCCCACACAGTCAAAGTCGCAAAACCAAAACAATATTACATCCTGAGGAGAGGGCTAGCAGAGATTCACTCCCCAGTTAAAGATCAATGAGTGCGGGGATCATGCCCACAATCATATTTTTGTTTATTTCACCAGTTTAGCCCCTCCAAAAAGCAGATGAAGCTTGGTCTGTGACTTTACACTATCTCAACTTCTGTCAAGCAGTAGCCCTGATCAGTCACTATCTCAGATGGGCTATTGTTATTAGAACAAATTATTAAAGCCTCAGGTCCATGGTATGTGTCTACTTATTTGGCCAACAATTTACATTTTAATCCCAGGAAAATCAGACACAATTCATATACAAATGGAATGCATTTCTTTACATCTTTGCTCCAATATTATGCTAATGCTCCCATCCTTACTCATGATGTATTCTAAAGAAATATGGACCATCTAGACATCCTGAAAATTAACATGTTGTTTCATTATGTTGATGACATCATGCTGATTGGTCAGGGCAAGCAACAGGTGATTGGTTTGCAGAAGTCTTTAATAAGACACGTATGTAAAAAAATAAGAAAGTCCGGGACCTGCCATTTCAATATGTTTTCAGGTGTCCAGTATTCAGGGTTTACAGGAACTCCACATTAAAAGACAAATTGCTGCACCTTGCATCCCCTGCAACAATGAAGTAAACATAATATCTGGTGGGACGCTCCAGGTTCTGGAGGCAGCACATTCCACACACAAAAACACTGCTGAGAACCATATATTTTAAGACACAGAAGTTGACTTGCTTTGGTCAGGAAAAAGCTCTGCAGCAGATGCAAGCGCTACTGTAGACAGCCTTGCCACTTGGGCCATATGATCCATTAGTCACTACAGTCACTATGATGTTAGAGATGTCAGGGGTGTATACACACACACACATACACACACACACAGAGACACACACATACACTTATATGTATTGTGGAGTTTATGGCAAATCACAATTGGGGTTTTAAAGCAAAGCCATGAAGTTCTACAACCAGGCCATACCATCCGTAGCAGAAATGTATGTGCTTTTCTTGTGTGAGTCCAATCCTGGCATATTACTCTTCTCCAGTAGAGATTAAACAGAGATGGACCAAGAGAGCACCAAATGACCATGCATCTGGAACTGTTAGTTATGAGCTATGTTCTATTGGACCCTCTTTTCCCAAGGTCAGGCAGGACCACAACATCCATCATAAAATGGAAATGGCACATATGAGATTAAGCCAGAACAAAACCAGAGGGACTGAGTACACTGTATGAGCAAGTAACCTAGCCATGCATGTCACCTGCCGTGGTTACACAAGAATCATTCCATCAGCTCACTCCCAGATCTTGGTTTTTAGATAGGTCAGCTAGGTATGTAGGCACAACTTAAAAATGGATGGGGGCTGCATTACACATATACTCGGTGGTGGGGTTGAAAGGCAGTGGTGAGGGTAAATCTTCGTCATTGTTAGAACTGGAATGAGTGTACCTGGCCATCCTCTTTGTATGCAAGTAGAATCCTGAGATGCGAATAGTTATAGATTCCTGAACAGTGGTCAATGACCTGGGTGGCTGGTCAGAGTCCCATAAGGAAAAGACTGGAAAGTCTGAGACAAAAAATCTGGGAAAGAGGTACATGGATGGGCATAACAGAGTTGGCATAAGCCGTGAAGCTGTTTCACACATTTATGTCACTATAAGTAATCTATGATTGAAGAATAAATCAACAATCCAGGAGACAAAATGATCCTGCCAGTTCACATGGCAAACCTTTGTCATTATCTACTCCAGAACTAGCATGGTAGATACACTGATTAGTCTTCATGGTGGCAAAGGTGGAAAGTATAGATGGGCCCAATAACATGGACTTTAACTCATAAAGTTCGTTCTCATTATTGCATCTCTAAACACCCAATCTGCTTGCAAGAGAGATCAAAATTGAGTTTAAATTACGACACACTGGTCCCAAGGAGAAGAGCCACTTTGTTCCAAGACGACTAAATTGGATCCCTTCCTTCCTGGAAAACCCAGTGACTAATCACAGCCTTAGATATATATTTCATAGACAGATTTGCTTTCCTGCCAGGGGCATCTCAGCCAGTACCACTATCTGTGTGCTTATAGGTGGCTTGATCCACAAGCATGAAATTTCATACAACATGGCATCCAACAGGAACCCACTACATAACAAGGAGGTTCATGAAAGGCCCCATAAACATAAGATCTAACAGCCACAAAACATATTGCATTGCGTGGAAGGATTGGAGAGCTTGAGAGAATTGGAATTACTTCCTAAGGCATGGTTGAAATACCAGATTGGGGTAATACTCTGTGAGGATAGATTACCATTTTTTAGAATGTAGTATATGCATTAAATCAGAGACCTCTATATGGTGTTGTGTAGCTAAGGGAAGACTAAGTTGATCCATAAAATCAGAGTAATAAAACAATGGCTCTATTTACCATCTTCCCAATGGCCCATTGGGAGAATGTTTGTCTCTCATTCCTGCCATTCTGAGTTGTGCACAGCTAAGGGTCCTGTCCCTGAATGGAGGCACTCTGTCCATGGGAAAAGCAAGGTTCCCCTTGAGCTACAGGTTATGGCAGGCACCTGGGCACCTTGGACCCCTTGTGAAGAGGTCAACAGATAAGGGGTCACCACAATGGCAGGCATAACTGACCCTGATTGAAAGGATATGAAAATGCTCTTACACAATGGGGGCAAGAGAAGAATGAGAAGAATATGCATGGAACTCACATGATCCACTTTGGTTCCTTCTTATATTCCTTTGTCTAATTATAATTGTGAGTGAACATGTATAGCAACCCCCTACTGAAAAGAATGTGATTACCAGCAGGTCAAACCCATCAGGGATGGTTAGGCTGCAGTATCAAGTCCACCAGCAAGATCTTCAGGGAAAACCCACGAGAGTGGGAGAATTTGTCATTTATACTGGAGGAGAGAGATGGTAAGAACCTCATGTGCTGCTAAGATCAACTGCAGCAACCAAGTCTGTAGGGTGTTCCATATACTCGCTCTTCTTATCTTCCCTTCAGGGAATAAGGCCCATGGGATGCACTGAGTAACTACTTCCTGATCATGTGCAGAAGAAGACCTGTGCAGCCCAAGGGGTGGACGCTGGTAGCCTTAGATTCCAGTGCTCACACCTCCCTTCACAAAAACCTGCTTCAAGGACCATAGATCTCCATCCTCCCACCCAAGGTATTTCCAAACACTAACCAAAAGTGGCAGTGGGGTAGTAGAGCCAGGACATTTCTGCCCAATGTGAACTCCCACTGGGCATTTTTGCCTGTGGACTCCTTATGTGCCTGGCTGGATTTCTTAGAGATCTGCAACAGTGTGAGTGTGAGTCTTCCTTCCCTCTCTCCACTTGCTGGAGTCACACCTGCCTCATAGTCTAAAGCCTCTCCTTGCATGTCCCTGTCTACTCTTCTCTTCATCCTTCACAAGCATTTCTCATAATAGACCTTTCATGTGTATAATGTCATCGTGGAATCTGCTTCTCAGTGGACATGAATTGGCAGAAATATTTATCAAATGGAGAATACATAAATAAATGAACAGACCAGTGTTTAAATCCTTATTTTGTCACATTATCGCATACTTGTACAGTGTATTTTGTCTCTTGTAATTTTGTTCTCCTCCTCTTTCTCCACTTTCTCCCCATTTTTTTTTCAAGGAAAGATGGCATTTTATTATTATTATTATTTTATTTATTTATTTATTATTATTATTGTACTTTAAGTTCTAGGGTACATGTGCATAACGTGCAGGTTTGTTACATGTGTATACTTGTGCCATGTTGGTGTGCTGCACCCATCAACTCGTCAGCACCCATCAACTCGTCATTTACATCAGGTATAACTCCCAATGCAATCCCTCCCCCTCCCTCCTCCCCATAATAGGCCCCAGTGTGTGATGTTCCCCTTCCTGAGTCCAAGTGATCTCATTGTTCAGTTCCCACCTATGAGTGAGAACATGCGGTGTTTGGTTGTCTGTTCTTGCGATAGTTTGCTGAGAATGATGGTTTCCAGCTGCATCCATGTCCCTACAAAGGATGCAAACTCATCCTTTTTTATGGCTGCATAGTATTCCATGGTGTATATGTGCCACATTTTCTTAATCCAGTCTGTCACTGATGGACATTTGGGTTGATTCCAAGTCTTTGCTATTGTGAATAGTGCCGCAATAAACATACGTGTGCATGTGTCTTTATAGCAGCATGATTTATAATCCTTTGGGTATATACCCAGTCTCTGTTTGAGGATTTCCTATTTTCCACTAAATTTATGGGCTTTGAGAGTGGCCCAACCCTCAAGTCTCTCAACCTTCTCCCCAAACCTAGGTGAATACGTGTCTCAGAGTCCAGGACTGAAAAGTACACTCTTGTCCTGACCCTCAACCACATAGAGTAGCGACCTTGGGAACCCTTCCCTCTCTATTGCTGCTTTCTCCTTTGGCCTCTCACCCTCTGAAACTAAGGGAAAAAAAGAAAATTAGGATAAATAAAGGTAAAAAGGGAAGAGTAGGAACTTCTGTTTAGTATTGAGCTAGTTCACAGGGCTCTTCTTGTCTTTACAGGAAAGATAGCTTCTAAAACTCTTTAATGTGATTTATAAGGTCTCTGCCTTTTCTAAATACAGCAGCAGCAGCAGCAGACCCAGTATGGGTAACAAGTAGGGCTCAGTGTGTCATTTGCTATTTTGCACCATGACAAGCTTGAACAGCTGTTCAGTGTGAAGAGCATCTCCACCCAACAAGGAGGTTTTCCAAAGGACAAAGGGAATTGTTCTGGCCTTGTGACTCATAGAGAGTAAATAGGGAGTAAGTGTCCAATTATGGTCAATTCAACATTACATTCTGGGACACTTTGTTATGCTTGAGTGCATCCCCTCTTTCTTAGAGAAAACAAGGGATGCACAGAGAAATTGCAGCCTAAATGGGAAGGTACTTAGAAAGGAAAGAGGAAGAAACCTCTTTTGCTCTTTGAGAAAGACATAAAATAAGTGAACCAGGGGTGCTTTTTATCTGTTGTTTTATCTCAGGTCTGCCTTTGAGTTGCACTCATACCTGTTTAGGTTTTATAGTCAAGAACGTAGAGTTAAATTAGGAAAAACAGCTTTTCTTGAGCTCGAGATTCCCTGAAGGAGGATCTGCATTTCACGTGGATGGTCAGGATACTAAGGTCTCTGAGCCTCTTGGTTCCTTCATCTGTATGATGGGTAATGGTAGCACCAACCTCAAAGGGTGCTCGTGGGGATCTCCTAAAAAGCTGGTTAGGAAACTAACTAGAGGAAGGCGGTCTGGTCCAAAGGACAAAGGCCTAATGACAAAGGTCCAAATTAAAAGGTCCGTTGTCATTAACCATTTGTGTGACACTGGCCTGCCTCTCTTGCTTTAGTTGCTTTATTAGAAAAATGGGATGTGTGTGTGTGTGTATATATATACATAGTACATATATATATATGTTGTACATATATGTGTGATATACATATACACACATATACAGACATATATTTACAAGCCTATATATATGCATGTGTGTGTGTGTATGTGTGTAGAGAGAGAGAGAGAGAGAAACAGAGACAAGGAAAGAGGGTTGCTGTATTACATAATTTAACCCATACAAAGCAATTAGGAGAGTACCTACAGGTTGTTGCTGCTCAACACAACGTAGATCTTCTGGTCATTATAATTATGTAAGCACATAATCTAGACTTAAAGTTGGATACCCAGGGAAGTCTCAGCTGACAGCAAGATTGGCCCCCAGATTTTCCTCAGGCAAAAGGAAAAGAATGAAAGACAATAAATGCCTTCCTCAAAAAAGTAGAAAAACTTCAAATGAACCTAATGATGCATCTCAAAGAAATAGAAAAACAAGGGCACATTTAAAGCAGTGTGTAGAGGGAAATTTATATCACCAAAGGCCCACAAAAGAAAGCAGGAAACATCTAAAATTGACACCCTAACATCACAATTAAAAGAACTAGAGAAGCAAGAGCAAACACATTCAAAAGCTAGCAGAAGGCAAGAAATAACTAAGATCAGAGCAGAACTGGAGGAGATAGAGACACAAAAAACCCTTCAAAGAAATCAATGAATCCAGGAGCTGGTTTTTTGAAAAGATCAACAAAATTGATAGACTGCTATAGCAAGACTAAGAAGAAAAGAGAGAAGAATCAAATAGATGCAATAAAAAATGATAAAGGGGATATCACCACCGACCCCTCAGAAATACAAACTACCATCAGGGAATACTAGAAACACTTCTATGCAAATAAACTAGAAAACCTAGAAGAAATAGATAAATACCTGGACACATACACTTTTCCAAGACTAAACCAGGAAGAAGTTGAATCCCTGAATAGACCAATAACGGGTTCTGAAATTGAGGCAATAATTAATAGCCTACCAATCAAAAAAAGTCCAGGACCAGATGGATTCACAGCCAAATTCTACCAGAGGTACAAGGAGAAGCTGGTACCATTCCTTCTGAAATGATTCCAATCAATAGAAAAAGAGGGAATCCTCCCTAACTCATTTTATGAGGCCAACATCATCCGGATACCAAAGCCTGGCAGAGACATAACAAAAAAAGAGAATTTTAGACCAATATAAATGATGAACATCAATGCAAAATCCTCAGTAAAATACTGGCAAACTGAATCCAGCAGCACATCAAAAAGCTTATCCACCATGATCAAGTGGGCTTCATTCCTGGGATGCAAGGCTGGTTCAATATACACAAATCAGTAAATGTAATCCAGCATATAAACAGAACCAAGGACAAAAACCACATGATTATCTCAATAGATGAGAAAGGGCCTTTGACAAAATTCAACAGCCCTTCATGCTAAAAACTCTCAACAAATTCGGTATTGATGGAATGTATCTCAAAATAATGAAAGCTATTTACGACAAACCTACAGCCAATATTATACTGAATGGGCAAAAACTGGAAGTATTCCCTTTGAAAACTGGCACAAGACAGGGATATCCTCTCTCACCACTCCTATTCAACATAGTGTTGGAAGTTCTGACCAGAGCAATCAGGGAGAAGAAAGAAATAAAGGGTATTCAATTAGGAAAAGAGGAAGTCAAATTGTCCGTGTTTGCAGATAACAAGATTATATATTTAGAAAACCCCATCGTCTCAGCCCAAAATCTCCTTAAGCTGATAAGCAACTTCAGCAAAGTCTCAGGATACAAAATCAGTGTGCAAAAATCACAAGCATTCTTATACACCAATAACAGACAAACAGAGAGCCAAATCATGAGTGAACTCCCATTTACAATTGCTTCAAAAAGAATAAAATACCTAGGAATCCATCTTACAAGGGATGTGAAGGACCTCTTCAAGGAGAACTACAAACCACTGCTCAATGAAATAAAAGAGGACACAAACAAATGGAAGAACATTCCATGCTCATGGATAGGAAGAATCAATACTGTGAAAATGGCCATACCGCCCAAGGTAATTTATAGATTCAATGCCATCCCCATTAAGCTACCAATGACTTTCCTCACAGAATTGTAAAAAACTACTTTAAAGTTCATATGGAACCAAGAAGAGCCAATATTGCCAAGACAATCCTAAGCCAAAAGAACAAAGTTGGAGGCATCATGCTACCTGACTTCAAACTATAGTACAAGGCTACAGTAACCAAAACAGCATGGTACTGGTACCAAAACAGAGATACAGACCAATGGAACAGAACAGAGCCCTCAGAAATAATAGCACACATCTACAACCATCTGATCTTTGACAAACCTGACACAACCAAGAAATGAGGAAAGGATTCCCTATTTAATAAATGGTGCTCCAGACACATCTGAACATCTGAAGGAACGAACTCCGGACACACCATCTTTAAGAACCGTAACACTCATCGCGAGGGTGCGTGGCTTCATTCTTGAAGTCAGTGAGACCAAAAACCCACCAATTCCGGACACACTAGAAGAAAATATTGGGAAACTCTCTAGGACATTGGTCTTGGCAAGGATTTCTTGAATAATACCCCCCCACACACACAGCAACTAAAACAAAAATGAACAAATTGAATTGAATTAAGTTGAAAACCTGCACAGCAAAGAATACAATAACGAAGTGAAGAGACAACCCACCGAATGAGAGAAAAATATTTGTAACCCACTCATCTGACAAGATATTAATAAACAGAATATAGAAAGTGCTCAAACAACTCTATAGGAAAAAAATCTAATAATCCAACTAAAACTGGGCAAAAGACCTGAAGAGACTTCTCCAAGAACACATACAAATGGCCAAGAGGTATATGAAAAAATCCTCATCACTTATCATCGAGAAATGCAAATCACTGCTGTAGTGAGATATCATCTCACTGCAGTTAAAATGGCTTTTATCCAAAAGACAGGTAATAAGTTCTGGTGAGGATATATACTGTTGTTGAGAATGGAAATTAGCACAACCACTGTGGAGAACAGTATGAAGTTTCCTCAAAAAACTAAAAATAGAACTACCACATGATCCAGGAATCCCATTCCTGGGTATATCTATAAAAGAAAGGAAATTCATATATTGCAGAGATAGCTGCACTCCCATGTTTATTTTAGGACTATTCATAGTATTCACACTATTCCAAGGTTTGGAATCAACCTAAGTGTCTATCAGTGGATGAATAAATAAAACGTGGTACATTACACAAGGGAGTATTACTCAGCCTCTGAAAAAGGATGAAATCCTGCTATTTGCAACAATATGGATGGAACTAGAGGAAATTAAGTAAAGTAAGTCAGGGACAGAAAGACAAACATTGCATGTTCTCATTCATATGTTGGACCAAAAAAAAGTTGATTTTATGGAGGTGGAGAGTAGAACGCTGGTAACCAGAGGCTGGGAAGGATTTTGTTGGGGGGCATAAACATGCAGTTAGAAGGAGTAAGTTCTAATATTTGACAGCAGAATAGGGTGACAATATTTAACAGCAATATATTGGGTATTTTAAAATAGCTAGAAGAGAGAACTGGAAATGTTCCTAACACATAGAAACAATAAATATTTAAAGTGATGGAGACCCCAAATATCCTGACTTGATCATTACATTTAACGAAGTATCACATGAACCCCATAAATATGAACACCATATTCTGCGTCTATAAAACATTAAAAAATAATTTCCCAGTAAACTAATACCAAGCAGAGCCACTCTGTGATTCTAATAGACTAAGGTGATAACTAGACCACTTTAAAATCATGTCTGAATTCTCAAAAATACAATGACATTAAATAACCTACAAAAACGATGAAACATCCCTTTATTTTCCTGACTGATATGAGTGAATACAGTTTTTTCTTAAGTATAGGCTTAACTTTGATCTGGTATTTCTGCCTTTTAGATAGACATATGAACTAGTCCAGTTGTAGCATTAACCTTGCTTTTAAAAAGCATTTTATTCAAAGCCTCACTTCATGGAACCTATCCAAAAATCATCTAAAAGAAGAAAGCCCAAATCCTAGAATGCCCTGTTTTTGATACACTCTTCTTGAGACACCTAATGGTTTCCATGGTGCTCACCTTCTCTTGTTGCCACAAAGTAATTAACCCGACTTTGCTGAGCTTCAAGTGGGTCCTTGCATATCTTTGATTGAAGAGTATTGGCGCCATTCTCACTGGAGTGGGCCCTGCTCTGTGCTGACCCTCCCCTCAGCGTGAGACCCCGCACCCCTGTAGCATCAGCCGCTGACTCCCGCTGGATGGGACGCTCCACATGAGCAGGCCTATTAGCATCTAAATTTGATAGAAGAGAAAACTAGACCCAGAGAGGTAAAGTGACTGCCCACATCCATGCAGTTGTAGGTGGCTGGGAGTCCAATCCAGCCTTCTGTCTTCTCGGCTCCAGGACCTGCATTGTTTCATTGCATTCTTTTTAACCAGAAAGTTTGTCTTTTTATTATTATTATTATTTATTTATTTATTTATTTATCTATTTATTTATTTATTTATTTATTTTTTGCCAGGGTCTTCTCTATCACCCAGGCTAAATAGAATGCAGTGGTACAATTAAGGTTCACTGCAACCTTGACCTCCCAGGGTTCATAACTACCTCCCACTTCAGCCTTCCACCTAGCTAGGACCACAGGAATGCACCATCACGCCCAGCTAATTTTTGTATTTTTTTATAGGGACAGAGTCTTGCCGTGTTGTCCAGGATGGTCTCGAATTCCTGGGCTCAAGCATTCCTTCTAAAGTGCTAGGATTGCAGGCATGAGCCACCATGCCTAGCCAAAAATTTGCTGTTAACCAAAATTGCTCAAACCTGTCTGGTTTTCTGAGTCACATTGGGCACTTATTAAAAGTACTTATTCCTGGGTCCCACCCTGGACTTATATACCTCTCCCAGTGAGAAGCCTGGCATCTTTACATTTACCAACATCATCAGGTCATTAATTTTTACCACTCGGGTTTAGAAAACTCTACTTGGATAATACAACATGTGTAGAGGTAAGACACCTGCCAAATTAAGTTCACCAGGCTTTATTGAAGACAAAATCTAATTAACCAATCTCCTCAGCGAGAAGTAACCTTTCACTGAAAGATACTTTCGTGTTTTTTCTGCTTCTCGCTAACTCGCCCATAAAAATTATAAGGAAATAAAAATAAAAAGCTGAGAGGCAGAAGTATTTACCACTTACCGTTTATTCAGGGCAGTAGGCAGTTTCAAAGAGGACAGGAAAGAAGAAAACGAAATGCTGTCCAACATAAAGCTTTCCCTGCTGTGAAAGGCAGCACAGTGGCAAACCTGATTGGTTTGGATCTGTTCATATTTCAAGGGATGAATTCATAAAATACTACATTGACAAACATAATGAACTTTAATGGTGTCTCCCTTCACTAAAGCAAATCAAGGACATGCAGAGAAAAATCAGGAAACTTCCTTGCAATGAATGATTGGGTTCTGGGTGAAGATAAAGTGGACTTGGTTATTTGTCCAAGAATATTGAAGATTTCTCCATCTTTCCACTCTCTGGATTGAGGGCAGGCTGAAGCATCAAAAAATAGGTAATCTTGGCTGTGTGCAGTGGTTCACGCCTGTAATCCCAGCACTGTGCAAGGCCAAGGCAGGTGGATAACTTAAGGCCTGAAGTGACCAGCCTGGCCAACATGTCAAAAACACATCTCTACTAAAAATAGAAAAATTAGCTGGGCATAGTGGCATGAGCCTGTAATCCCAGCTACTCAGGAGGCAGAGACAGGAGAATTGCTTGAACCCAGGAAGCAAAGGTTGCAGTGAGCCAAGATCATGTCACTGCACTCCAGCCTAGGAGACAGAGTGGAACTCTGTCTCAAAAAAAAAAAAAAAAAAAAAAAAAAATGCTACTACTAATAAAAAAAAAGGTAACCTAGAGACCTATATGTTAGAGAAACCTGATGATGGCTGCTTAGCAGATACTCTGACTTTATACAAAAGTGGTTAGGCGATGTCAAACCTCAACCACAGAGGAGAGGTTCAGGGAACCAAATACCTGGATTTCGTCTCCTCTCATTCTCTGATTTCTTGCAAGTAACTCTCATTTTCCAATCTAACTTGATGTTGGAGGGCAAAGCATCTAATTAATGGTGCCAAACCATATTGTTAGCCCTCATGGGTACAAAGTGGGAGGGAAAATGGTGAAGAGTACTGAAGTGTTGCCAGTGGAGAATATCCGGCACACGACTAGAGGGTCACTGTCTTTGCTTTAGAAAAAGTACTGTGAGCTGCAAAACATTTTCAGTTTTTCCATGATCGGCAACAGAAGGTATCTGGAATAAGAGTGATTCATAGTCTAAAGAATACAATAGTAAAAATTCCTATAGACCAGCATGGCACAGAACAAACTCTTGTAGACTTGGGAGGTACTAAGATGAAGAAGGATAATTTCTGGGCATGAGGAGCCTCTCAGAAGGGAACGAGAGATGATACAGCAGCAACCTGTGTGACTCAGTTACCTAGTACAAGATAGGATAAATGATGTCCCTGCAGAGGGCTGCACAGTCCGAAGATACCATGTGGGCCGTGATACTCTCTAAGTCATTTGAATAGAGATACAGCTTTGGAGAGATACAGTGGCAACCCTAAATCATCATGACGACGGCAATTGCAAGTACCAGGCACTCTTGCAAATGCTTTGTATTGACTCATTCACCCATCGCATCAACTCTAGGGTGTGTGCATTACTGTAACCCCCATCACAGGGAAGTTAATCTTGCTCAAGCCCTCATAAATTGAGTAAGGTCAACATTCCTCAGAGATGAGAGGAGGTTAAAAATATAACTTAAGTAGAATTTCAGAATAAAGCAAGATAAAATTATATGTCTTGATGATCTGAATTTGTGGATGGAGACGTGTGCCTTCCACATACAGATGGTTTTTCCCAGTCTTGATTGCTGCTGGAAGAGATTTCAGGAAGCATCCTAGGCACAATGATGGTTGAGTTTTTGTTTCTGGGTAGCCACCAGTCTGCCTGATCGTATAAATAAATGGCAGGTGAGCAGTCTGAGGTCTGAAGGAAAGTAAACTCAGTCCCAGTAGATAGGAAATGCTAAGAAGGGCCTAGAATTCAGACATAGAGCTCCTGCGGCATAGTCCCTCTGTGTCAGATATGGGAGACAACAACATCTGAGAGTCTTCAACTTCAGCTAAGATCCAACCTTGTGCCTTTTAAGGAGAAGCACCTTAAAGCAGAGATTCCAAAACGTTGCTTTGAAACATTTCAAGGTGTCTTTCATTAAAATAATGCTGTACATATGTGTTTAATAATTTAAATATATATTTAAATATATATTAAGTATACATGTATATTTAAATATTTTAATGTATCTATATATTTGAATGTATATTTATATATATTTGAATCCATATTAAGTACTTTTTGAATCACTTTAAATATCACGAATGAGTGGACAGGATGTCACAAAATTATCACAGACTGTAGTCTATTCAAATGCTTAGGAATCATGTGTTTTATGACCGAATTTCCTATGACACCAGCACTTTTTTCTATAGTAAGAGAGCCTCAATATAGCACACTTGACGTGTTTCTTGTGCACAGACATGGGCTGATTCTTTATTAGCTGCACAGGTCAGTGACAGGACCAAGCAACATCAAATCCGTTGACAAATTGAGTGATAAAAGAATTATGTCTACTCCTGTTTATTGTATTCTTTAGACATTTAGTAGGTCAGTGGTGGGGATCAACTCTGTTTTTCCAGAAACTTCAGAGGTGGCATCGAAGCTCCTGGTCCTTAAAAATTTCCAGCAACCTCAGAGGTGGCATCGAAGCTACTGGTCCTTAAAAATTTCCGGCAACCTCAGAGGTGGCATCGAAGCTCCTGGTCCTTAAAAATTTCCGGCAACCTCAGAGGTGGCATTGAAGCTCCTGGTCCTTCAAAAACACTCTGAGCATCAAGGTTCCAGAAGATCCCCTTAGGCCTCATAAGCCAGGATTGCATCACCATTCACCTTTGGTTCTAAGGGAGGCAGGGAATGCATTTGGCAAAGAGGAATGGGAAGTCAAGGCTGTAGCAGACAAACCGTGACTCAGTCTCTGGGGCTGGGCACATTACTGTCTGGACAAAAGCAATTTAGCCATAAAGAAAAAACAATGACTATCGGGAAGAAAATTGTTGCTGCCAAGGCAAATGTTCCAGAGCAGCTCGTGTAGCAAAGACAATGGAGTTTCCGAGCATGTTTCATTTCTTATGAGACCTCCCTTTTTCTGTCTACTCCCAGTATCCAATATATGAGTTGCATTTGCCGTTTTACTAACTTTGCTGATTTAAAAAAAAATACTTTCAAACATACACAGAAATTTAAAGGAAACTATAACAAAACTGCATGCACTGCCCAAATTCAATGAAGATGCAGACTTTGCCATATTTCCTTTATTTATTTTGGAACCATTTCAAGAAAAAAATTACAAACAGCATGATACTTCTACTCCAAATACCTTATCACACATCTCCAAAAAATAAGGAATCTCCTATATCAGCTGACACTATTTTGATGTTTAACAAAATTAGCAAATCATTCATTTCACCTGGTCCACGTTTAAATTTCTCCAGTTGTCCGCTAATTGTTTGGTGTAACAGCTTTTAATGGATCCAGGATCCAGCCAAGAATTAACTGATTTCACTTTAATTGTTCTCGTCTCTTCCAGTCTCCTTGCTCCTTATACTTTAGACCATCACTGGGCCCCCTGACCCCTTTCCTTTACTATTCAAACCCCAGATGGATTATTCTCTTAAAATTTATGCTACTTATTTTTTCTGTCTTCAAGGGAGTGTCGCACCTTACCATTCAAGGGCACCACTCCAGTGCTGCTGAATCTGGAACACCTACCATGTCTTGGATTTGACCTCTGCTTTATCATCTACATTTCCTGTCATTCTTCCCTCTGCATGCTCCATTCTACCCATCGTTTCTTTCTTCCAAATTTTTATCCATCCTTCAAAGCCTGAATTCCATATCTAATGTTTATTTGATTAGCTCAGATTAGAGAAACCCCCCATTTTTAAAATGTAACAACAATCCCATAAAGTCTTGAAATGAAGTTGTTTCTATGCACATTTGCTCCATCTGTTGGCATTCTAAGACCTAGAGGCAGGGTTCCTGTCGAATTAGCTCTATGTTCCTAGCGATTTGGGTAGTCCCTGCTCCATGGTACTTACTGGGTAAATGTTTGGTGAGTGAATGAAGGTGTAAAAATGGTTAAATACATGCTGATTCTGTCTATTAAATATACTCAAAGTGGCCACCATCCTGAGTGCAAGAAAACTCCTGTGGCTGCAAATTATTCAGGTTGTCTAAATATTTGAGTGACATAGAAAATATAATTCAAAACAGCTTAGGTACACAAGATAATTTGTTGATGTAACTCTTTATTGGAAGAAATGAATTCAGGTAAGGCTGGGATTGGGACTCACACAAGGATACCAGGATTTGGTCTCCATCTCCCAGGTCTTCCCTTATCCATGTTGACTTCATTGTCAGGCTCCACATGGAATTGAGATGGGATCTGGGAGGGGTGTATCCTCTCAGGTTCAAGTCCTATTAAAAAATATGTTTTTCCTCCACACAATAGCCCCCAAAATTCTTTGTCTCTCATTTACTCATTAGGTCAATAACTATTCCTAAAGTACTGTGGTCATGTCAACGAGATGCTTTGATTTCCCTCATGTGAGGTACATATTTAATTCCAGAAAAGAATGAGAGCATTCTATGGAAGAAAAATGTTATCACCTATTTTCCCCATCGTGTGATAAAGTAAAAGATATCTATTGAAATTAATGAACATTTTAAAACTTACTAAATCTAGAATAATAGAGCAGATACGGATAAATGTGCCGCATCTGGGAACTAGCTATGGTTTAGTACAGGAACGGCAATTAAGTAGCTCTTATTACACTACAACCACTCAGTCTTCCTGACCTGCAGCAGACATTCCTAGTCAATCTTTTCGCTTTTCATTCTAACCCTAGATGCATCCTTAGAAAAATCTCAGCACATCTCTGGGCAATGAGATCATTCTTTTGGGACTTGACACATGAACTGAAGTGTAATTGGCATTCTTTATTGGAAGGGGCATGGATTTAGAGTTAAATTGTCATGAGTTCAAATACCAACCCCACCTATCATTTACTATACAGGTGAATGTAGACAAGTGATATAACTCTTGTAAGTTTTTATTTTTTTTTTGTCATTTGGAAAGTGGGAAAATTAAATATATATACATATATTAAGCGAGTATAGTTAAGTTCATAACCCAGGCAGTGTTAAATACATGCTATTTTGCCTTCTCCTTCCCAAAAGAGACTCTCTTTGCACTGAGTGGAGCTTGTGGGATCCTCTCTTTGAGGAACTGAAGACAATGAAACCTCAGCCTGTAATCAAGTAGCTATAGCTCTCCCTGGGAAATTCAAGATTGAGGGTTTCAACTCATCCAAATCACCTAGCACCACCTATCTTTGGACAAATGATAGTCTTGGAAGAACAAATGTGTTTCAGGATGCTAAAAAGACTTAATCTATGATTGAAAAAATACTAGCCCACTCAGTACAAAACCTTTGTAAGATTATACTGGAAAATTTTAACACTGTAGTTTGTGACAGGGGATTGTTGCCTTTAGAGGAGAGGGCATCCTGCATGGAGCTGCTTGGCTCACGGACCAGCCCTGCCCCCAGGACACTTAAGGCAAATCAATAGCTCCTGGATACGTTTCTCCTTTAGAGCCCGTTTACACTTATTTTTTTTTTTTTCTTTACTCTGAAGACACACAATCAATGAAACATGAGTGATTACCTAACCTGAACTGAGTATTTGTTCCTTATGCATCAAAAGTTTGGAGGAAGCATTTCGATTCCAAAAATTACCTTTCCTCCTTGTCCACTGGGAAGGTGCCCTTGCCTTTGAGTTTACATGTAACTGCACTGGAATTTGGTAATAATGCTCAATCTTTAATAGAAGTGTGAAATGGCATTTCTTTGTCTCATCCACCTTTTAATTGACACATAATTTTGAGTATCAACTATTTTGTCAGACCCTCCATTATGTGTTAGGGGGTGTACCTGAGAAACTTGCTTTCTGTCTGCTTATGAAATTTGCAATTGAATAAAGAAGGCAGATGTTAAACCATTTATTTCAAAATCCACCCTTTAATTGCATTTAAGACAATACTTATCAAGGGAAAGTGCACAATGCAATCTAAAGGTATAACTGGGTAGCTGTTTTATCTTTAATATGTATTTTAAAGTTTTATATAAAATAATTAAGCTAAAATGTGTAGTGTTTTTAATACTGAAGAAAAATTGAACTTTGGGGAATATTTTGCGTTAAAATAACAGAAATCCTAAATAATAATTATTTAAATTAATAACTATGGAGATGAGCAGTGCTAAGGTCATTTATCAGTGCTGTCATATCAGGTCGTGGCATCACCATGAGCCAGTCCTCTCAACTTTCAGGTTCAGGTATCATGGCCTTACATGATATTCATCTGAAGCAGGATGAGACCGAGCAGGCAGAAAAGGAAACGTTTCTGACAGTGTTCTCTTATGAAGAATCCACCTTTCCTAGAAGCCCTAGTGAACCTCCCATCCGACTTACAGGTGCAAATTGCCTGAAAGACTCATTCCAAGACCAAGCACAGGTACAAGGGCCAAAACTGGCTTAGAACAGGCATGACTCACCTTTTCAGCTTCTCAGTTATCTCCTCTCAAGGGCACAGGTCAGTCCAATTGGTTTGTGAATAAAACTGGGGAACTGTCGTAAGGGAAGAAGCAACAATGAGACCCTTTCCGTAAAGAGGAGAGACATAAACAGGCATACCTCACCAGGACCACCTCCAAGTAATTACTTAAGAAATAAAAGCTCTATTAGTAAGAATTTTGGAATTTCTGTCTTGTTTTTAATCCCATTAAAAAAGGTTCAAGATCCATTGGTATCAATCTATAGATCAAAAAGAATCAGGTCTCTTTTAAACAGCAAGGAGGAAAAAAAAAATGAAATCTCATGGACGGCAGTGGTATTGCTCCACATGGCCTCACGGTGGCACTGTTGAAGAGTCATTCTGTGCAGATGCCTGGGCTACGTTGTTTGGGACTGCCTAGATCCCTGTGCTCAGGCACAGTTGGCTGCCAAATTATCGTTCTTTCAGAGTCATACACATCTTTAGCCATTTCTTCAAATCACCACCTCTGTTCTATGAAGAATCCCACAATCAGTTGCATATTTTTTTGAAGCCAACCCTTTGAAATGAACTCTTAGCACCTTTAGCTGAGCCAGGTCACTGACTTCTTCCTACAAAGCAATTTTATTTCATAGAAATGCAGCTGAAGTTAGAGGAAAGGCAGCATCCACTTCCACCCTACTGGGAGATCCTGGATTCTCTATGAAAATTAAGATTTCTACCTTCCAG
Organism: Theropithecus gelada; assembly: GCF_003255815.1. Taxonomy (NCBI): domain Eukaryota; kingdom Metazoa; phylum Chordata; class Mammalia; order Primates; family Cercopithecidae; genus Theropithecus; species Theropithecus gelada. The sequence continues at coordinate 85,897,432 of NC_037679.1, read as the reverse complement.
AGTTAATACTGTATGCCAAAAAAGGGCATGCCACTGAATACCCTTTTTGGCATACACTGAATACTATAATTTTGTATGCCATTGAAATGACTGTATGGGAAGAGGAATTTATCTGCCCTTTTCTATCTCTGTTTACTGGATAGAGTTCAATCTTTTGAGGAAATGAAGGCATGAATGAATGCAGCTACTCAGATATTTGTCATATGAAAATTTTAAGAAAATAAATATTTATATAACTAAGAGGGATGGTTCAAGTGACTTTCCTGGAGAAAACCTCAGCTGTGTCATTGTTTTCCTGCCTAGAAGAGGGTAAGACAGATGCAATTTTATACACACTGTCAATGACAACCTCATGTACTCTGTCTTAGGAGGCATCCTTCACACACTGTAAAAGTCTCTTGAGAGATGCTACCTGTTCTTATCAGAGAGAAGAAAATGAAGAAAAAACCCCAAACTTTCAAATTCTTAAATACAAAAATATTGTTAAATAAAAAACTACATCTCAGCCTGTGATGTTGCAGTGCAGATTGGCTCAATTCTACAACAATGCTCAAGTCCGTGCCTTCTGCACATTTGCCTCATACATTCTAGGCAATCTCCAAACTCCTTGGGCCCTTTGTTTCCAAACCTAAATAACTTTCTTACAGCAGCCCTGGCAAACAAATATACCTATTTTTGTTTGCTTCTCTATGTTTGATTTTTTTTCTGTTTGGGGAATTCCCCAGCTGAAGATTTTTGTAGGAAGCAAAGATTACCACCCACTCCACAATATGAAACTGCCAGGGCCTTCTTCAACTCCCGTGAAGCTGGGGTATAAGAGACCAGCCTCACCAAGAGAATAACCTGAGCTGGCTTTTGTTTCAGGAGATGTAAATGCAGCAAAGTCTTATGAAGACATGATGGTAAATGTTAGGTGTCAACTTGACTGCATTAAGGGATATCCAGAGAGCTCGTAAAGCATTATTTCTGGGTGTATTAGTCCACTCTCATGTTGCTGATAAAGACATATTCAAGACTGGGTAATTTATAAAAGAAAGATGTTTAGTGGACTCATAGTTTCACTTGGCTGGGGAGGCCTCACAATTGTGATGGAAGATGAAGGAAGAGCAAAGCCATGTCTTACCTCGCGACAGGCAGGAGAGAGCTTGTCCAAGGGAACTCCCATTTATAAAACCATCAGATCTTGTGAGACTTACTCACTACTACAAGAACAGTATGGGGGAAACTGACCCCATGATTCAATTATCTCTAACTGGCCCTGCCCTTGAAATGTGGGGATTATTATGATTCAAGGTGAGATTTGGGTGGGGACACAGCCAAGCCATGTCAGTGAGTATGCCTATGAGGATATTTCTGGGAGAGTTTGACATTTGAATAAGTGAGCTAAATAAGGAGGATCCACTTCACCCAATGTGGCCAGCGCCTTCCAATCGACTGAGGACCAGATTAGAACAAAGGAGGAAAGAGGAATTAGTTCTCCCTGCCTCTCTCTTTCTCCCTCTCTCTCCTGGAACTGAGACGCGCCCCCTCTCCTGTCCTGAGAGATCAAAATTTCACGTTTTCCAGCCTTCAGACTCCTGGACTTGCACCAGTGGCCCCTGGGTTCTCAGGCCTTGCATCTTAGACTGAGAGCTACATCATTTGCTAATGAGGGATGGGGCTGAAGAGGAGGCAATTAAGTGAAATCAACCACACATTTGCAGAGTGTACCTAACAGTCCTAAAGGTCAACTGGGTCAAAGAACCGTGGGGCAAGCAGAACTTCTAGTTGCATTTGACTGGCCAGAGCACATGGATATGATCTTGCACTAAAGTCACATAACAATCTCCAATTTTCCAAGTTTATTCACAAATCTGAATGCCAATGAGAAATCCAGGCAAAGGCTGACAGTCATTTTTTTCCTTGGTTCACAGTCATATTCCTAGACCATGTAAATATATTGCATTCATTTGAGATTTGGTCTGCATTACACAGGTTAAAAATAGAGAAATCTTTCCCCAAATGGCAGCTATTCTATGATCTAAGATCTCCCTGCATGCACCAAATTGTCTCATAATCTCTTATTAAGCAGAAGTGAAATAAAACTACACAATTAGGAATAATTTTAATTATAAATGGCCCTCCCAGAGAGAACTTAAATTACCGTTAAAACATAGAAAATCAAATAAAATCCAAGAAAATACCAAAGAGCAAATAGAAGTCTCAAATAAAAGGTCCTTGTACAGAAAGCAGATTGCAGATAATTAGAAATAAAGCTGGAGATTCAATTACTTGGCTTTTCTTCTAAGAAGATAATGTTTATTTTTTACAATATGTCTGATTTTTAAACAATCAATAAATCGCAATGGAAAAAATATTGAAATAATTCATTATACTTAAATATCGAAATACAAATAATAGCATCATGCCATTTAAAATAATATATGATAGCAGCATTTACATTCAGGAATGAATGTTCCAAACTTGCTGTCAAAAAGCCTTATGATCTTAACTGGGCTTCATGAATTTTAACTTTATGAAACAGGCACAATTATAAGATTGTTTAAAAAAAAGTAAGCAAAGGAATCCAACATTCACATATAGATGGAATAGAACTCAGAATACAATTACTGGTGAAAATCAATAATTTTTAATATTTGTATATTTTTTAACTTTTCATATAAGCAATAAAAATAAAATATTTTATCAAAAAATAGCTACATTATATGATTGAGCCCTATGAGAATTTCTGTAGTTTACCAAGTTCTGGACAAAGCAAGACAAATATCTATAAAAGAAGTAATTTTCCTTCATTCATTTTACTTCTTTTGACTGGAATTCATAGATTTCTATTTTCATCTCCATCAAAACATAAACATTAAAGACTCGAATGACTGACGTGATTCTCGTCACGAGATCTTAGTCTGTTTGGGATGCTATCACAAAATGCCATAAACTCATTAGCTTAAAAAGCATGAATTTACTTCTCACATTTCTGGAGGCTGAGAAGTTTAAGACAGAAAGCTGGTGGATTCCACACCTGATGAGGACTCACTACCTCATTCACAAAGACAGCCTTCTCTCTGTGTCCTCGCATGGTGGAGGGGAAAAGTTCTGGTCTTTCCAGCCCCCTTTAAAGGCACTCATTCCATTGTGAGGCTCCACATTCATGGTCTAATCACCTTCCAGTGGCCTCATCTCCTAATAGCATCACTTTCAAGACAGGCTTGGACATAGGAACTTTGATGGGGCACAAGCATTCAGACCGTAGCATAGAGTGATCATCATCAGTGGTGTTTTAAAAGCTCTCAGGAGGCCAAACCTGTCTCCTATATCCCAGAGTTTAAATATTTTTGAAATCAAGACATTACACATCTTTATCTCTGTCTGTCATGCATTTCTTTTGAACAGTTTACTCCTTCCTCCTTCTTTTCCATCCCCTGTGGAGTAGTGGTGGAGCTTGAGCACTCCCACATCCTCAAATCCATCATAGCCTAAGTAAAGGTCATGAGTGCAACATTCTCTCAAGGTAAAATAGATAGCGCATCCCTTTGTATTCTTAAACAGGCTTCTGTCTGGCTAAGCCTCCACCCATCAGGGATGGTAGAAAACGCAGTTGAGTAATTTTGAGGGAGATCTTCCCTCACCGTCTGTGATTGTCAGGAATGTAGAGACTTGTACAAGCTAGAAGAATTGAAGAAATCCCTGGTCCTCAGTTCACCCTGGCTACTGCTCCTGGGGTCTTCTGTTTGACATCCACAGTTTCTGCTCAGAGACAGCCAGCTCCCTTCCTTCAAGCTGAGCTGGAGATGAAGAGCCCTCTGCAGAGGAAACGGGTGCCCAGCTGCCTGCGCGGGCTCAGAGCTCCACCTGCTTGATCTTCTACGGTGCTCAGGGAGCTGGGTCCACACGGGGGGGAATCCACAATCCATCTGCCACATTATCTGGGCCAATCCCCTTAGTTACTCCACCTCAGTCTGGCCACTCTCCATAATTGCAACCCTCTTCTCTCTGGGAAACACCAGCCACTTAGAATCAAGAGTCTAAACATTCAGAGGCTGGGTGTGGTGGCTGGCACCTGTAATCCCAGCACTTTGGGAGGCCAAGGTGGGGAGGATCCCTTGAGGCCAGGAGTTCAAGACTCACCTGGGCAACATGGCAAACACCCATCTCTACAAAAAATAGGAAAATTGGCCGGGCGCGGTGGCTCAAGCCTGTAATCCCAGCACTTTGGGAGGCCGAGACGGGCGGATCACGAGGTCAGGAGATCGAGACCATCCTGGCTAACACAGTGAAACCCCGTCTCTAAAAATACAAAAACTTAGCCGGGTGAGGTGGCGGGCGCCTGTAGTCCCAGCTACTCGGGAGGCTGAGGCAGGAGAATGGCGTGAAACCGGGAGGCGGAGCTTGCAGTGAGCTGAGATCCGGCCACTGCACTCCAGCCTGGGTGACAGAGCGAGACTCCGTCTCAAAAAAAAAAAAAAAAAAAAAATAGGAAAATTAGCCGGGCATGGCGGCATGTGCCTGTAGTCCCAGCTCCCCAAGAGGCTGAGGTAGCAGGATCTCCTGAGCCCAGGAGTTTGAGGCTGCACCATGAGCTGTGATTGCGCCACTGCCCTCCAGCTTGGGCAATAGAGCAAGACTTTAGGGGGGGAAAAAAAAAGAGTCTTCACATTCTGAAATTAATAATCTCCTAATCACTTACTTTGCCATCAAAGATGAGCTTTTCCCTTCAGGAAAGGAAACTCCAGCTCGGAGTTCGGGTTTCTTTCTTCAGAGGGGTGTGGACAACCCTTATTCATCCATGATAATTCTTCTAATAAGAAATCAAGGAACAATCTCTTTTTTCAATGAAGCCATCTAAATCCATAGAACTTTCTCTTTCTAAGGCGATTATCAATCTTGGGCACACATTTAAATCACTTGCAGACTTTTAAAACTCCCAGGCCCGCAGTCCAGGCCAACCCAATCAGAACTTCTGTAGATAGACCTTGGGCATCACGAAAGGGCAGGTAAGCCATCCTCAGGTGATTCTCTTGTGCAGTGAGCACTGCGAACTGCTGTTCTACAGCATGGGTTTCCATTGCTCGAACAGAATCCTTGGTAACTGGTTAATGAGGATAGAGGCTTTGTATTGTGTTAACTGTTTTGCAAGGATCGTATGCATCCAGATGATGTTCTAGGAACTGTAAATACTAAGGGAAAAAACAGAAAACAAGATTGGGCATTGCCCACAAAGTACAACAGTTTTATTCTTTGTTTATCATAATATAGACAAAAAGGAAAAAGAAATATTTATAAAAGTAATATTTATAAAATAATAGAAACATGATAAATTAAAAATATTTTATTTATAAAACAAATCAGTGAGCAGGTACAAGAGATTGTCTTTAGAGATAAAAGCTAACATTAATTGACTACATATAGCAAAAAGCATATTGGTATTGCTAAAATTGGTGGTGATGGACAGAGAATATCAGCTTATGAGGGTTGCCTATTGTGCAGAGAAGGAAGGATTAATGCAGGAACGGAGCTCTGAAGATCTGATTCACTGTCTGTCTGTCAGTGGCTCAAGCACACAGTGATCAGGTACAAGAGATGCTCGTAGAGATAGAAACTCACATAAAGTAACTACATATAGTGAAAAGCACACTGGTACTGATAAAACTGGTGGTGATGCACAGAGAATGTCAGCTTATGAGGAAGAAGAGGGGACACTGACTCCCCAGAAGCCATTCAGTCCCCAGCCTCCCTCCCACCTGCATGAGGCTGCTGGAGCTCTGTGGCACCAAAAACCATTGGCTCCCAGGATTCTATAGTCCAGACTGAAGTTCTGGCTTCCTGCTCACAAGCTGTGTAAACCTGGATAGGTTACTTAACTTCTCTGGGCTTCTTACTGTCGCCTCAATTGTAAAACTGGTTTAATGACAGTGATTTGTTACCATGAGGGTTATAAAAGTAAACATTTACAGTGTGCTTAGATTCGTGCTTGAAAGGGCAAAAAATGGTCCAAGGTGTATTATGTGATACATTTATTCTAGTTGGGATCAAAGGCAGAGGCTAGTCAAAAATCTTAGAGGTTTACCAGTACTATAGTAACTTTCGTTACTAAACTTGGTTTTGGGAAAAAAAAAATGCCTGTGCTGTTTTGAGAATGAAGCGCCCTGCCCCATCCCTGCAGCATGGTCCAGAGCTCCGGATTGTGTGCAGGTGAGGCTCCACAGGTATAGAAACCTGCTCATCTGTAGCAGTGAGCACGGTCCATGCCCTCTTTATTGCTCCTGGGCTGGGTGGGACGTTGGAACCTTTGCAGGAAGTGCTGTGGGTGGACCTTGATCGATCCTGCTGAACATCCTCTCTGTACTCCTAACACTTGAGTTAATATCACAATGATACTGCTTGTCACTTATACATATGTGCAAATGGGAAGACATCAGGATTAAAGAACAGTGCTGGGTCTGGGAGATTAGATATAGATGCTCTTACCACTTACCAGTGTATTTCCATATCTCTTCCTTTACAATGATTATGTATTACTTACGTTAAAACTTGGAAAGCAAAAATCCTATTTTCAAAGATTTTAATGGACCCACAAATGCTTAAGACATAATACTAAGTGGAAAAACAATACAAACGATCTTAATGGTATCTTCTTTAAAATATACATATAGAAAAACTACTGGAAGTTAATACTGTATATCTCAGGGATACAGGGCTTTGGGAACTTATATTTTCTTCTTTAGTTGTAATGAAAATTTTAAATTTAAATGACAAAACAGTTCCTTTACAATGGGAATTTATATGTCCTAATCAAAAGACATATTTAACTTATGAAAGAAATGGCATCACCAATTTTATCTATTGTACAAATTTTAAAGAGTCCCTGTTGCTAATGCTTAGGGTTGTGTTGCTTGAACCTTCTGAAAACTACATATACAGGAGAACTGTTGGCTCCTTTTTTCCTTCAATTACTGAATTCTCTATTCTTGACATTCTGCTGAGGCTCTATTAGACGACGGGAAAAATCATATAGAATGTCTGGTACTTTTTTCTCAAGAGAGAAGGCATTAAATGTAATACTGGGTATTTTTCCAAATGTCTGAAATTGGGCTGATAGGGTGTATAGGTTTGGAAGTCTTGACTTTTCTACAGGAGTCTTTTGGGAATTTACTGACTATGTCACGCAGTGTTGGAGGAAACTTTTTGACCTAGAGTCTTGCTTAATATGCACGTGACTGACTCTGCACAGAAGGTTGGACCTGGCTGCTTCAAAGGGTCACCTATTGTGCGGGGAAGGAAGGGTTAATGTAGAAACAGAGCTCTGAAGATTCAATTCCCTGTCTGTCAATGGCTCAGGCATACAATGATCAGGTACAAGAGATTGTCCTTAGAGATACAAACTAACATTAATTACTCAAAACCTTTTATGCCATGATTAGGGTAGAACTTACAGTACTTATGAAATTAGCCGTGGTTCACGGTTCATCCTTTCTGACTTCTGATAAGGTAAGATATGAGACTGGGCCAGGCGTGGTGGCTCACTCCTGTAATCCCAGCACTTTGGGAGGCCTAGGTGGGTGGATCACGAGGTGACGAGTTCAAGACCAACTTGGCCAACGTGGTGAAACCCTGTCTCTACAAAAAAACTACAAAAATTAGCCTGGCATGGTGGCACATGCCTGTGGTCCTGGCTACTCAGGAGGCTGAGGCAGAAGAATCGCTTGAACCCGGGAGGCGGAGCTTGCAGTCAGTGAGCCGCGATCGCTTCACTGCACTCCAGCCTAGGCGACAGGGTGAGACTCTGTCTCAAAAAAAAAGAAAAAAAAGATATGAGACTGAACTTTACCAAGAAATGCAGTTCAAAATAATGAAACTAGCATTTCAGTACAATGAGAGAAACACATATTTGGAAACCAATGAAACCGCCAAAATAAAATATTCACATGACTGTGTTCACAAATCCACCTCCCTAGGACAACATGCATGTGGGATGTCTTGTGTATATTGGAAGCAGTTCTAGGAGTGAATGAACTAAATTTTTTCCCTTGAGCTGATGACTTTGGTTCTATATTAAGCAAAACTTACAGTGTAATAAATCTCAAAATAAAATTAATTAAATGTCCTCTAACCCTTCCTCAGATAATATTCTACTTTGAAGAACACCAATAGACAGAAGCAAGAGGACTACTTTTTAATGCTAAAGTATGCAAAACCTGCCACTTCACTGGCAAGCCATGAATTATTCATAAATATAGACTTGGTTAATATCTTTAAAAATGCAGCATATTTTGCCTTGTGATTTCGAGCTTGGATAACAGTTTTGGAATCATGACATATGAACCAAATTACAACAAGCCCCCATATTGATTTTCTGCAGATTAGGGAAATATGTTCATTGACTCAGTAAGAGATCATCAGTAGGTACCCGAAATAAGGAAATTAAACTCATCTTTTGCACAGCAGTTTTGGCAGGATTTGTGCTAGGAACACTGAAATAAAGAATGTATCATTTTAGGGAAATGTTTATTATATGTTTTAACAGCTGAAGAATATTATTCAGTGGTTTCTCACTAGCTTTGCCTAAAAAATTTGATTAAATTGTGGGCCTCTCCATTGAGCAGGAGACACTAATATCAAATGTGTGTGCATAAGCTGGAGTGACAAATCCTTTAGTCTCAAATCACTGAGCTGGAAAGGGTATCCCATCACCATCTCTCCCTATAGTTAGTTTAGACTTAAGTTTTCAAAATGCATTTATTTTTAAATTCACTGACCTACCCCAACCTCTTGCTTCTCAAATAATGCTGTTCTTTATACGGGGTTTCTCAGATTGAATTGGACTTCCTCAGCTCCAGGCCACACAGAGTATTGTGTATACTTAATCATAACTTAATGCTTTTACAACTGCTCTAAAGGGATTACTATGGATTCCATCTCAAATGCCTCACAGTTACATTATTGTCGCATACTTATAATTACCTGCAAAGGTTTTTAGATGCGATGCACTTTTTCCATAAATACTTGATGTAATCTACATTTTGTTTGTCACATTTTGTTCATTTCTGTTGTGGACGCAAAATATCAGAGCAATTTAAGATCTTACTGAATGAGAAACTTGAACAGAAATAATGACGTAGTATCTGCCATTTTTATTCTAACTAAATAAAATCAAATATCAATTTAAAACATGCAATAAAAAATCAACATTACATGAGAAAGATACAATAACACATGTTATTAAAACCAAAGTAGGTGAATAAGAGTATTAACATGGCTATGTTGAGCTGGGTCTTTTAAACCCGATTGCTAATGAAATCAGGCATTAGGAAGTGAGTCTTCAGTTAGAAACACCGTGTTTGACTTTTGTCTTCTAAATGAGAGTGGCTGCAGCTTAGACACTGGGTAAGAGAATGGGAGGCCCCCAGCTTGGGAACCTCAGCAGGTCTGACTCCTGCCTTCCTCCTTCAGCCCTAGAACAAAGAATAAGGTAATTGAGGTGATTTCTGGCTTTTTGTTATACTCCCTCAAGGCCAAGGAAAGGGAACCGGTCTTGTGCTCTGACTTAGAATATTCACAAGAACATTATCACATAGTTGTTACTCTCATTCTCCAGTGAACATATGCGGAGGTGAACATGACCTATGATTTCAGAGCTGGGAAGAGACCTTGGGCTTTCATTCAGGAGGAGTCCAAGGAAACGAGCGGTTTGCTGTCAGGGCTGGCAAAGAAACACTGGGAGAAGCTTCACCTAAATTTTCTGCCGCACCGAAGGTTTTTGCTACCAGCAAAAACGAGGACATAAGAGTAAGAGTCTTCTTGGTTTTATTCTCATCTCTGCCTCTCAGCGGTGTGACCTTGGTCAAGTTGTTCTATTTCTTCCTGAAATAGGAAAAGCTCCTGTGTATATGGGTGTGTGTGTGTGTGTGTGTGTGTGTGTGTGTGTGTGTGTGTATGTATTAAATGTAATGATATCACATATGTGCAGGGTCTGGTTCATGGACAGCCTCCAACACATGGTGTGCAGCAAAGGAAGAGCAGCTGGGCTGGAACTGTCATCTGTAGAAAGGCCTGTTGTCAAGATCGGCCCTTTTTCATCTGGGAACTTGTCTCTCAATGTCAATCGTTCACTGATAAGAGCACCCATGGTGCCTAAACTGCTGTGCAAATGATATTGTTTATGTGAACACCTGCTTTTCCTCTGGGGAGTCTGGAATTTGGGGACTCGTCAAAAGAAAGAAGCAAGTGTTCACATAAACCATACCCTCTGCTAGACAGAGGTGTCTACATGACCAGCCCACAGTAAAACTCCTGGGCACTGAGTCTGTAACAGATTTCCCTTCGTTGAAACACGGTATTCATGTTTCAGCAGTTTTACTGTTGGGGGAAGAGTGGGCTTTGTGTGACCTTTGTGGGAGAGAGATGATGAGAATCCTGCACACGGATTCCTACCAACTCCACCAGTATAACCCTTGTGGTTCGATTGAATATCTGACCAATATTGCAGGAATAAAACTTAGCTGTATAAACAATATGTGCAGAGCCCTGTGGATCTTTCTAGGGAAATCTCTGAACAGGCAGGTGGTCCTAGGAACCCCAGAAACCAACAGGGCTTGTTACTATCACACTGTGAACTTCACTATGGTGTGTCCTTATTTTACCCCTTTCTGAATCTCTTACAGGTCAAGAAAAAAGGCTCAAGAAAAATATAATACAAATATTCCAAAAACTGAAAAAGTGGATAAGGGATACTCAACTGTATCTGCTCTGCTAAGATCTGTAGTCCCAGATCTACAATCACACTTTCGTAATTGAGCTACATTTTTCATTTTTGCTCTGTGGGTTATACTTTAAAATTAGGCCCAAATTTACTGAAGGACATAAATTTTTTTGTATGAAAAGACTTCCAATACCCTAGTCCTGTCTAAGACATTGCATTAAATGAGTACATTCCTCTAGGGGAACTTTATGAGGATTGTTACAGATAAATCTGGTAAGGTATCATTTGCAGCAGACTTAAGGATCTTAGAGTACAAGACTCTGGCAGATTTTTAGGACCATGCAGCGTTCGAGGATGGGTGTTACTCCCAATTACAGAGCTGGCACAATGTTCTTGGCCCTATGCTCAGCATTTTACAAGCTTCACCTCACTTAATTCTCATGACAATCCAAGGAGGGAGGTTCTACCATTATACCCATTTTATATAGAAGGGAACTGAGAGAATTTAAATAGCTTGAGGCTAAGAAATCTTTTCAAGTCCACGCAGCTGTTAAGTGTCAGAGCTGTATCCAACCTGACTTCATCTGACACCAGACCCTGAGGCCTCTACATCCTGCCTTTCACAAGATACTGTTTGACAGTTTCAGGGAAATCGTTGAAAACCAGAGACAAAAATACAATCCTTGAAGGGTTTGTGGAAAATCACATCTATTCCTAAAGTATGCACTTTCACAAAAATTTCTCAAAACGGTTCCTCCTATTTGATCTTGTTTTTAGTATGTAAATTTTAAATAAAACCCATGTCTTCCCCAACAGGGGCAGGGAGCTCCTTCCTTCCTTCCTTCCTTCCTCCCTCCCTCCCTCCCTTCCTCCCTCCCTGTTTTTCTTTCTTTCCTCTTTTTTTTTTTTTTTTTGTTTTGAGAGGGAGTCTCGCTCTGTCGCCCAGGCTGGAGTGCAGTGGCGCAATCTCAGCTCACTGCAAGCTCCGCTTCCCGGGTTTACACCATTCTCCTGCCTCCCGAGCAGCTGAGACTACCAGCGCACGCCACCACACCCGGCTAATTTTTTGCATTTTTAGTAGAGACGGGGTTTCACCGTGTTAGCCAGGATGGTCTCTATCTCCTGACCTCATGATCCGCCCTCCTCGGCCTCCCAGAGTGCTGGGATTCCAGGCATGAGCCACCGCGCCCGGCTCAGGGAGCTCTTTCTTTCTCACTTGTCATCCGGGTCAACAGATGCAGCCAATGCAGGTTGAATATCCCTGATCCAAAAATCCAAAATCCCAAATTCTTCAAAATCTGGAACTTTTTCAGCACTGATGCTCAAAGGAAATGTTCACTGAAGGGTTCTGGATTTCAGATGTTCAGATTAGGGATGTTCAGTGATAAGTATAATACAAGTATTCCAAAACTGAAAAAAATCAGTTTCCAAATATGATAAATATAATACAAATATTCCAAAATTGAAAAAATGCTTGGGACTGAAATACTTCTAGTCCCAAGCATTTTGGATAGGGGTGCTCAACTGTATCTGCTCTACTGAGATCTGTTACCAGGTGGGAGGTGAGGATGCAACACTTATTCTAACGCTTTGAAATAGGGACACCGCCTGCCCGCAACCTTTGTCTACATTTCCAATCTTAGCCTCTAGCTATTAATATGATGATAATTATACTTATGAAAACAGCAATAAAAATATTAATAATTTTCCAAAAACATTGATTAGGTGCTGGGAATTGTGCTAAGGGCTTTACACATACAATTTTATTTAATCTTCCCAAGAGCCACCATATAATTGGTATTCGTAATCCTTATTTTTCAGACAAAGAAACCAGGGTACAGAGAGATTAATCATTCAGCTCATATCTCTCAGCTGGAATGTGGAAAAGCCGACAGTCACCCACAGCTCTGGGTTTGACCCAAAACTGCCTGCAATTCCCTACTATGTGATCTACAAATACAAAGACTGCAGACAGCGTAGCATTCTCCTGTTTGAGAAATACGGCGGCAGCCTTGGTCTTCTTACACGTTGCAGACATATGCAGCATGAAAGGAGAACAGCTTTCATAACCAACGACAAGTGTTCTAAAATACACACCTTGGAGCAGCTGCCTCCTATAGTTACAGGAGGTGGCTGGTGGGGCATAAGCAGGGCAGGAGAGGGCTCCCCTGACCATACACACGCCAGGAGTGTTGGGTGACCACCAGGTGATGGTCAGGCTGTTGCTAACCCTTTTCAAAAGTAATAATTAGCCACAGCCTGCACCAGGAAAAGGCAATATCCTAATAGACAGAAAACACCTGAAAGTGATCAGCAGTTTCCCAATAAGATCCCGGAAGTATGCCAACATAGAAAAGCCCCAAGTCAGGCCAGGTGCAGTGGCTCACACCTGTAATTCCAGCACTTTTGAGGCCAAGGCGGGCGGATCACAAGGTCAAGAGATCGAGACCATCCTGGCCAACATGGTAAAATCCTGTCTCTACTAAAAATACTAAAATTAGCTGTGCATGGTGGCATATGCCTGTAGTCCAGGCTACTCGGGAGGCTGGGGCAGGAGAATCGCTTGAACCTAGGAGGCGGAGGTTGCAGTGAGCTGAGATCACGCCACTGCACTCCAGCCTGGCGACAGAGTGAGACTCCATGTCAAAAAAAAAAAAAAAAAAAAAAAGCCACAAGTCAAGAGGTCAAGCTGTGTACTTGGTTTCTCTAGTCGCCCCCTTGGCCCTCTCCCAAGTTGTACTTTCCTTCTCTTGCCTTTCCTTCCTTTCCTTACTGTTCTAATAAATTTTTAATAAACGTTCACTCCTGCTCTGAAATTTGCCTGGGTCTCTCCTTCTGTCTCATGCCTCCTAGTAAAATTCTTTCTTCTCAAGAGGCAAGAATTAAAGTTGCTGCGGACGCATAGGGATTCGCCACTGGTAACTCAGTGTAACTCAGGATACCTGTCGCCAGGAACACTATGACATATTATGGCCCTTATACCAGGCTTGGAGGTAATGTGCTAAATCAGTCTAGTTTTTGTAAGACCTTCTCTGAGACAGAACTATGACCTGTTGGATTCACATCAGGTAAATAGAGATAAAGTATGTTTATCCTTACACACCGAGTGTGCTTTTGAAACTCAATATATGCGGTGGTGATTTTTCCCTTGTCACTATGTATATATGACCAGGTCTGGTAAAACACAGGCCATTCTTTTTTTCCTTATAGGTCTTTGTTATAAATATCTTAGCATCTTCATACAACATATTTCCTGTAATTTTTCCAAGTGAGCTTTAATTAATTTCTTTAAATAAAACATGTTATTATTATAAAGTACACATAAGATTTGTCATCTTAGTCGTTTGTAAGTATTCAGACCAGTGGTATTAAGTCCATTCATATTGTTGTGTTGTGGATTATGTATTTTGACATTAGGTACTGAACATTCCTGGGCAAAACTGAGGAAAACAACGTGAAAACTTTCTTTTCCCCATATATCCTGAACTGTGGTCTCTAGGCATTGCAGGGACATGACAGAATTCACTAGAGCACTGTAGTAACAACATTCTATTTCAAGTGCTTTAGCTCCTGAAGAACTCTAAGATATAGTTAAGCTAACATGGAATGTTAGTTAGTATGTTAGATATAGTTAACCTAACATTGAACAAAGCTGGTAAATACATCAAACAATGAGCTACTTTGAGAGGCATGCAGTCTAATGGTGAAGATGATAGAGTTTTGTGTAACAAAATGAATGTTCCATAATTTCTTCTTAAAAAAGGCAAAGTGGACCTTATCAAAATGCAAAATGCTTGCACTTCAGAAAATGTGAAGAAAATGAAAAAAACAACAGACAGAGAGAAAACATTTGTAAAATACAAATCTGATGAAGGACGTTTCTCTAGAATTTACAATGAACTCTTAAAAATTCAATAATAAAAAGACAACTCAATCCAAAATAGGCAAATGATATGAATAGATATTTCACCAAGGAAGGTATATTAGTGATTAATAAGCATATGGAAAGATGTTCACCATCATTAGTCATTAGGAAAATGTAGGTTAAAACCACAAGGAATACCATTTTACACCCACTAGAATGACAATGGTAAATGAGAAAGATGAATACAAGTGGTACTGTAATATTGATGAAATGTAAAATGGCACCACCACTTTGAAAAACCGTTCTTCACAAAGTTAAATGAAAACTACCATATGACCCAGCAATTTTACTTTTGGAAAATAGAGGTAAGATGAAAACACATGTCCATGTGAAAACTTATGCACGAATTGTTCATAATAGAATTATTCATAATAGGAAAAAGTAGAAACGACTGAAATTTCCATCAGTTGGTATGTAGATAAGATACAATATATTCATAAGTGAAATAGTATTCAGCAATAAGAATGAATGGACTACTGACACACGCAATGTCATGGGTGGACTTATGATTACCATGTTAAGTGAAATAAGCCAGACACAAGGGAACACGTATTGTATGTTTCCATTTATGTAAAATGTTCAGACAAGGCATATTTATAGAGATGGTAAAGTAGATTAGTAGTTGCCTGGAGCTGGAGATGGTACCAGGGGTATATTGTAAATGGGATCTTATGGGAATATATATTTTTTGAAATGGAGTCTCACTTTGCTGCCCAGGCTGGAGTGCAGTGGCATGATATTGGCTCACTGCAGCCTCCACCTCCCAGGTTCAAGTGATTCTCCTGGCTCAGCCTCCTGAGTAGCTGGGATTATAGGCACCCACAACCAAGCCCAGCTAATTTTTGCGTTTAATTTATTAGAAATGGGGTTTCACCATGTTGGCCAGGTTGGTCTCGAACTCCTGACCTCAGGTGTTCCATCCACCTCGGCCTCCCAAAGTGCTGGAATTACAGGCATGAGCCACCATGCCCAGTCACATATGGGAATATTTTAAAGCTGACTTATAGTAATGCTTTCAAGACTTAGTAAAGTGACTAAAAGTCATGGAACTGTGCACCTGAAGTGGATGAATTTCAAATGGTCAAATATACCTCAACAAAGTTGTTTTTAAAAAACAATGACAAGATGTCTTAATTTTGTATTGCTGCTGTAACATGCTTAGCTTAAAACAGCAAAACTTTATAGTCTTACTGTTCTACGGGTCATACATCTGAGTTTTTCTGCCTTAAACCAAGATATGGACAAGGCTGCATTCTTTTCTGGAGGCTGTAGAGAAAAATTGGTTTTCTTGCTCTTTCTAGCTTCTAGAAGCTGCCCATGATTCTTGGCTCATTGCTGCCTTTTATCTGTAAAGCCAGCAATGGTGGTGAGTCCTTCCCACACTGACTCACTTCGATGTGTGCTTCTCTGACCCTCCTTGGCATCCATTATCCACCTTGAAAAACCCTTGTTATTATTGAGCCTACCCAACAATTTAGGATAATCTCTCCCACTTTAAGGTCCACTTGATCACATTTCCAAATCTGTTTTGCCGCATAAGGTGACACTGTCAAAGATTAGAGAAACTAGGACATCTTTGGGGAGGGGACATTATCTGCTTAGCACACACAGGGTTTCAGTTCAGACTTTCTGGTGAGACTGCCAGTTGCTTAGTGGTGTGACTTGGGCACGTTGCCCATCCTTGCTGTGTTTCAGTGTCTTCATTGGTGTAATGACCATGATATTAGTATCTGATGCACGAATTACTTTGAGAGATATAAATGGGTTAATGCATATAAAATACTTAAAAATTTAACCTAGTTAATATTCATAAAGGTTCAACATATATTAGCTATTATTATTATATTATTGTTTAGTCCAGTTCATTAATCATTTACTTTTCTTTTCACAGATATCAATAAGAAGGGCCCTCTATGGCTGCAGAACAAAGAGAAAGGCCCACATTTCCTTGGCAAAAGTAACCAACACCTGTATTATGCATTCAGCTGTGTTAAATCAATCTCGGTACAACTGATGGCCTGGAGGAGTCTGCTGCTATCAAATACAGACTCAAGAAATGTAGTGGGTGAGCCTATGACTAGGAAATGTCAAAAGGACTGGGAGACCAGGCTGCCAACCCACCACAGTAGAAACAACAAACTCTGCTCATTCATTTCGAAATACAAAATCTCTTTTAGGGGAGTGGGAAGACTGGAAAGAACTTTTTCAACTGAAGGTGATAGAAATTCCATCTCAAATTGGCAACAATATGAAGTTTATTCATATTTATCATAACTGAAATATCCAGGAAGGAGACTCCTTCAGGTATGGCTTGAACCAGTGATATGGTTTGGCTGTGTCCCCACCCAAATCTAATCTTGAACTGCAGCTGCCATAATCCCCAAGTGTTGTGGGAGGGACTCAGTGGGAGGTAGTTGAATCATGGGGGTGCATTTTTCCCATGATAGTGAATAAATCTCAAGAGATCTGATGGTTTTATAAATGGGAGTTCCCCTACTCACGTTCTCTCTTGCCTGCCACCATGTGAGATGTGACTTTGCCCCTCATTCGCCTTCCACCGTGATTGTGAGGCCTCCCCAGCCATGATGAACTGTGAGTCAAACTTCTTTCCTTTATAAATTATCCAGTCTCAGGTATGTATTATTAACACCATGAGAACAGACTAATACAACCAGGGATTTCTTTAATGTCACCAGCATCTGGTTACTTTCTTTTCTTCTATTTGCATTGTTTCCCCTTGCAATTCTTAGACAGAATCTCCCTTTTTGAAGGCACAATGCCTGTATTATCTCCAACTTTTCATTCTACCTGACTCCAGTTCCCTTAAAAAGAACAGGTGCATCTTCCAACACTCCCAGACGGGGACCCATCATTACTCGTCAGCTCTGATTAACTCTGAAATGGACATCTATGAACCAACCACTGGGACTGGAGAAACTGAACAATCCAGTTGATCTGGTCTGAGTCAATACCCCTCCATGTAATAAGACAGAAGAGGCTTCCCAAATTCATAATCTGAGAGTGGAAGAGGACTGCCTACAGCAAACTAAGCTGTTATTACTGGGGAAAGGGGAGGGCTCAGGGACTGCTGATAAAGAGCAAATGTGCACCATGAAGCAGCCAGAAGGTCCTATACCTTGAGAACAGATTTGCATATCCCACAGTGTCTTTAGCTTTGATGCATGCAGTCAGGTCACTTCAAGCCAAGCCCTATGAGAAAAAGGGTCTGTGGGGAAGAAAAGATCTGATTTGATAGGGGAAAAGGAGGTACTATAATTAGGTCAGTTCCACAGGGTCTACTTACACGGAGGAGCAAGGTTATGGCTCAGCATAGTGAGAAGAGCCTTTTTCAAAGTGGGATGAGACTCTTCCAGAGTAGGGAGTGGATGGCTGCTAAAGGGAGTGTATCAGTTTGGATCCAATCAGGAAAAAGGAAGTTACGGTGGTTACTTTAACAGAAATAGGTTAATACATAGAGTTGGTTAAATAGATACTGATGGACTGAATAGGCAGAAGGCAGACTTAGATAACAGTTCTAGTAAATGACAGAAGCAGTTCCCTAGTGATATGATTTGGATCTGTGTCCCTACCCAAATCTTATGTCTAATTGTAATACCCAGTGTTGGAAGTGGGGTCTGATAGGAGATGATAGGATTATGGGGGTGATGTTCTCATGAATCATGTAACACCTTCCCCCCTTGGTATAATGAGTGAGTTCTCATTAGATCTGGTTGTT
The DNA here is from genome assembly GCF_003255815.1 of Theropithecus gelada. Taxonomy (NCBI): domain Eukaryota; kingdom Metazoa; phylum Chordata; class Mammalia; order Primates; family Cercopithecidae; genus Theropithecus; species Theropithecus gelada. Next base: position 85,879,075 of record NC_037679.1, on the reverse strand, counting down.
TAAAAATGTGCAGGACCAGCCCACGGAGGGTGAAGCAAAGCAGGGTGGGGCGTCACCTCACCCGGGAAGCACAAGGGGTTGGGGAATTTCCCTTTCCTAGCCAAGGGAAGCCATGACAGACTGTACCTGGAAAATTGGTACACTTTTGCCCAAATACCATGCTTTTCCCATGGTCTTAGCAACCAGCAAACCAGGAGATTCTCTCCCATGCCTGGCTCAGTGGGTCCCATGCCCATGGAGCCTTGCTAACTGCTAGCGCAATAGTCTGAGATCACCTACGAGGCTGCAGCCTGGCAGGGGGAGGGGTGTCCACCACTGCTGAGGCTTGAGTAGGTAAACAAAATGGCTGGGAAGCTCGAACTGGGCAAAGCCCACTGCAGCTCAACAAGGCCTACTGCCTCTATAGACTCCACGGCAGTGGGCAGGCCATAGCTGAACAAAAGGCAGCAGAAACTTCTGCAGACTAAACATCCCTGTTTCATAGCTCTGAAGAGAGCAGTGGTTCTCCCAGTATGGCGTTTGAGCTCTGAGAACAGACAGACTGCCTCCTCAAGTGCGTCCCTCACACCCGTGTAGCCTAACTGGGAGATACTTCCCAGCAGGGGCCAACAGACACCTCATACAGGCAGGTGCCCTTCTGGGACAAGGCTTCCAGAGGGATGATTAGGCAGCAATATTTGCTGTTCTGCAATATTTGCTGTTCTGCAGCCTCCGCTGATGATACCCAAGCAAACAGGGTCTGGAATGGACCTCCAGCAAACTCCAACAGACTTGCAGCTCAGGGACCTGACTGTTAGAAGGAAAACTAACAAACAGAAAGGAATGGCATCAACGTCAACAAAAAGGACAGCCACACTAAAACCTCATCCGTAAGTCACCAACGTCAATGACCAAAGATAGATAAAACCACAAAGATAGGGAGAAACCAGAGCAGAAAACTGAAAATTCTAAAAACTAGAGCACCTCTTCTCTTCTAAATGATTGCAGCTCCTTGCCAGCAACAGAACGAAGCTGGATGGAGAATGACTTTGACGAGTTGACTGAAGTAGGCTTCAGAAGGTCGGTAATAACAAACTTCTCCAAGCTAAATGAGTATGTTCTAACCCATCACAAGGAAACTACAAACCTTGAAAAAAGGTTAGACAAATGGCTAACTAGAATAAACAGTGTAGAGAAGACCTTAAATGAAGTGGTGGAACTGAAAACCATGACATGAGAACTTTGTGATGGATGCACAAGCTTCAATACCTGATTAGATCAACTGGAAGAAAGAATATCAGTGACTGAAAATCAAATTAATGAAATAAACAAGAAGACAAGATTAGAGAAAAAAAAGTAAAAAGAAATGAACAAAGCCTCCAAGAAATATGGGACTATGTCAAAAACCAAATCTACATTTGATTGGTGTACCTGAAAGTGATGGGGAGAATGGAATCAAGTTGGAAAACACTCTTCAAGATATTATCCAGGAGAACTTCCCCAACCTAGCAAGGCAGGCCAACATTCAAATTCGGAAAATACAGAGAACATCACAAAGATACTTCTTGAGAAGAGCAACCCCAAGACACATAATTGTCACATTCACCAAGGTTGAAATGAAGGAAAATTGTTAAGGGCAGCCAGAGAGAAAGGTTTCAGGTTACCCACAAAGAGAAGCCCATTAGACTAAAAGCGGATCTCTCGGCAGAAAACCTATAAGATAGAAGAGAGTGGGGGCCAATATTCAACTTGCTTAAAGAAAATAATTTTCAACCCAGAATTTCATATCCAGCCAAATTAAGCTTCATAAGTGAAGGAGAAATAAAATCCTTTACAGACAATCAAATGCTGAGAGATTTTGTCACCACCAGGCCAGCCTTACAAGAGCTCCTGAAGGAAGCACTAAACATGGAAAGGAATAACCAGTTCCAGTCACTGCAAAAACATGCCAAATTGTAAAGACCATCGATGCTATGAAGGAACTGCATCAATTAATGAAAAAAGCAACCAGCTAACATCATAATGACAGGATCAAATTCACACAAAACAATATTAATCTTAAATGGGCTAAACGCCCCAATTAAAAGACACAGACTGGAGAGTTGGATAAAGAGTCAACACCCATCAGTGTGCTGTATTCAGGAGACCCATCTCATGTGCAGAGACATACATAGGCTCAAAATAAAAGGATGCAGGAAGATCTATCAAGCAAATGGAAAGCAAAAAAAAAGCAGGGGTTGCAATCATAGTTTCTGATAAAACAGACTTTAAACCAACAAAGATTAAAAGAGACAAGACCATTACATAATGGCAAAGGGATCAATTCAACAAGAAGAGCTAACTATCCTAAATATATATGCACCCAATACAGGGGCACCCAGATTCATAAAGCAAGTCCTTAGAGAACCACAAGGGAAATTTATAGCACTAAATGCCCACAAGAGAAAGCAGGAAAGATCTAAAATTGCCACCCTACCATCACAACTAAAAGAACTAGAGAAGCAAGAGCAAACAAATTCAAAAGCTAACAGAAGGCAAAAAATAACTAAGATCAGAGCAGAACTGAAGAAGATAGAGACACAAAGAAACCCTTCAAAAAAATCAATGAATCCAAGAGCTGGCTTTTTGAAAAGATCAACAAAAGTGATAGACCACTAGCAAGACTAATAAAGAAGAAAAGAGAGAAGAATCAAATAGATGCAATAAAAAATGATAAAGATGATATCACCACTGATCCCACAGAAATACAAACTACCATCAGAGAATACTATAAACACCTCTACACAAATAAACTAGAAAATCTGGAAGAAAAAGATAAATTCCTGGACACATACATCCTGCCGACACTAAACCAGGAAGAAGTTGAGTCTCTGAATAGACCAATAACAGGCTCGGAAATTTAGGCAATAATTAATAGGCTACCAACCAAAAACGTTCAGGACCAGACAGATTCACAGCCAAATTCTATCAGAGGTACAAAGAGGAGCTGTTATCATTCCTTTTGAAACTATTCCAACCAATAGAAAAAGAGGGAATCCTCCCTAACTCATTTTATGAGGCCAGCATCATCCTGATACCAAAGCCTGGCAGGGACACAACAGAAAAAGAGAATTTTAGACCAATATCCCTGATGAACATCGATGTGAAAATCCTCAATAAAATACTGGCAAACCGAATCCAGCAGCACATTCAAAAGCTTATCCACCATGATCAAGTGGGCTCCATCTCTGGGATGCAAGGCTGGTTCAACATACACAAATCAATAAACATAATCCATCACATAAACAGAACCAATGACAAAAACCACATGATTATCTCAAGAGATGCAGAAAAGGCCTCTGACAAAATTCAACAGCCCTTCATGCTAAAAACTCTCAATAAACTAGCTATTGATGGAATGTATCTCAAAATAATAAGACCTATTTATGACAAACCAAGGCAATATCATACTGATTGGGCAAAATCTGGAAGCATTCCCTTTGAAAACTGGTGCAAGACAAGAATACCCTCTCTCACCACTCCTATTCAACATAGTGTTGGACATTCTGACCAGGGCAATCAGACAAGAAAAAGAAATAAAGTGTATTCAATTAGGAAAAGAGGAAGTCAAATTGTCCGTGTTTGCAGATGACAGCATCTGTTGCTTCCTGACTTTTTAATGATCACCATTGTAACTGGTGTGAGATAGCATCTCATTGTAGTTTTGAGGGTAGACCTCATGATAAATATTTTTATAAAACAATAAAGAGCAGAGCAAAGGGACACAGGAACCTTTAGAGATGATGGATATGTTTATTACTTTGATTGTGTTCATGCTATTACGGGTGCCTGTGTGTGTCCACAATAATAAAAATGGACATATAATATACATGTATTTTTTCGTATCAATGGTACCTTAATAAAGCTATAAGAACAAAAAAAGAAAAAGAAGCAAACTGGAACCAACAGCTGCTCGTAGGATGAACAGCCACAGCCAGAGTCTTGCTGGCAGAACAGAAAGCAACACAGGAAGGTGCGAGCTCCTTTGCCCTCCATTTTCTGGTCTCCCTCCAGTCCCCACTATTGGCAGAACCTGGAGTTAGCAGTGGATAAATTTGTCCTTCACAGTCCTGGCTGTATGCAGGTGAGGGTAGAGGGTGGCTTGGAGTCAGGAGATGATGGCCAGATGGAGAACAGTCCTGAAGGGACCAGAGTTGACGGTGGAGATGGAAGATCATTCTTACCTGTCATTCATGGGCATTGCTGCTGTCCTTAACCTTCTCTCCTTCCCTTTGGATATTGGAATTTCTTCTGCTCTTCTAATGGAGACACCCAAAGGAAGGCAAAGTGAAATTGATTCACAAATAATCAAACTCCATTAACAGCCCAATTTCCAATTTAGAGTAATTTAGCAGCTTCACATTCCACACATCCAGGAGAAAGAAAAAGAAAAGTCTCCAAAAAAGACAAAAATAGACCTGGCTGCAAAAATCTGTTGGTTTTTGCCTACTCAGCACTGCTGGCAAAGGCTGTTCATTTCCATTTGTGGAGTCAGCCTGTACTTGTGTGTGTGCATGTGTGTGTCAGTGTGTGCATGTGTGTACATGTGTATGCATGTGCATGAGAGTGTTTGTGCATGCATGTGTGTGTGCATGTGTTTGCGAGTGTGTGTGCATGCGTGAGTGGTGTGTGTTTATGATTGTGTACGTGTGTGTGTGCGCACGTATGTGTTTGGGGATGAAGAAGCCAAACCCAGTCTTCTCTTTGCTCTAAGACTGTTCCCATCATCTAAACCTTTCTTTTAAGTCTGTTTCATCATAGTGATGAGTGCAGGATAGGTAAAGGAGCTTTAAAAAATAGAGAAACTGAAAAAGCACAGCATATAGAAATGTTGTTTAGTTTATGTATGGACAGTCTCAACTACCTGAAACGTCCCCAAATGATCACCTGCATATTTGTAAAGATGCCGCTGGTGCTGTGTGTAGAAGAGACCTTGGAACACGCTGCTGACTGCATCATCTGGAACAGGAGGAATCCAGCCGGGGGCTGGAATAACAATCCCAAGGATTCCAGGGGACAGACTCTCAGGGAAAGGACCCCTAATGCCCTTCTCTCCCCAGACTTCTGTCTTCCCTCATGCTTAGTAGGTTAAAACTCTCCAATTTTATGTAAGCCTTACCTCCCCTCAAGTGACTCAGTTACATCCTGACAATTCTAAGAGTATAATTCTCAAAGTGTAGCC